>NC_065445.1:40006699-40306699 GCF_917563875.1 Diabrotica virgifera virgifera | reverse complement strand
CACCTAAATTATATTTAATTACAGCGAAGAATGAATTTGTTTCTTTTTATTTTCATAGTTTTTAATAATTATGAAGCTTATAATCAGTTGCATTTTATAAAATAATGAGCAAAATATTAGGAGTACTTTAATATATGACAAATTCCTCAATATTTAGAATTATTTAATAACATTATCAGGAAGGAAGGAAGGAAGGATTTCAACTATAAAAAAAATTAAACAAGTGTTTATTTTTACTAATTCTAATGTATTTATTTTCTAAACAATGATTCTAAACAAAGTTTTAATTACGATTCTTCGGATGGTTCTAAGATATCTATTCCGGAATTTGAAGTTTTTCGGAAATCGAAGTCTAAACAAATTATCGATTATAAATACTTGGTACTTTTGAAAAAACATTCTTCATAACTGTTAATTGTAGAAAGTTGAACTAAAACGATGTCAACAAAATATCAATTTAATTTAAAATACATTATCCATTATACAATTTTATTTTTTAAGCTGAATAATTACTTTTACTATGTTACCTAAAGCCTAATCCAATTATCGTTTTCCTTAATGTTTCCTTTGACCCTGGAAATTCCATTTGTTTGTTCTTTAGTTTTTGATAGATACCTTAAATAAATAGAAATCGTTAAAATATTTGGAAAGTAAATCTTCTTTTATACTTTAAGTAAATAAAATTGTAAAAGAATTGTATCTATCTACCATTTTTGTTAAAAATGCATCTATATCAGTGTGTTTACGAAAAAACTTTTATTTCGTTCTAAACGGGTACAAACAATTGTTTTATAATTTTACTTACTCTATTTTATTTACCATAAAAAATATAGGTATCAATTTCCCATTAACTAATAGTTTTTTAACTTTTAAACTATTTACCATTAATTGTAGGGGATCTTTTCTCGATGGTGTAGAAGTCGTATATAATATTTTTGATAGTTTTCACTTGTCCACTGCTCAATTCAATTTTTTTGGAACGACAACGTTTTCTTTTTGGACTTTTAAAAGATAAACTAGTCGCTCCATTTTTATTTACGTCTCTACCTTTTTTTCTTATTTTGGTTAAGGTGTTTTTGCTTATACCCGTCGCTGCTAGAATCCTATCCCTACAATTACCAATGTTAAATGTTACTAAACGAAAATATTGCAAAAAAAATTGCAAAAGATTGGCGTGAAAGAAGAAACAGTGCCTAAATAAAAACTTGTGTATTTGATCAGAGCATCCTTCCTGTTAGGACGTATGGCCCATAAACATGGACATTAACAAAGGCAAATAGAATTACATTAAACAAAATAGAAAGGACTCACAGAAAATATCTATTGTATTAATTCATGTTTTATTCCATGTTGGGAATAACACTTCAAGACAGAAAACCAAACAAATGGATAAGAGAGAAAACAAACGTAAAAAATGTAACTGAGCATATTCAGGGTTAAAGTGGAGAATTGCAGGCCACAATGCGAGACAGGAAGATAAAAGATGGAATGCTGAAATACAAAACAGGAGACCGTGGACGCAGCTGCAGGAACTCACTGGAAAAGCGCAGCCAAGGACAGATATTGAAAGATTTGGGGAAAGCCTATGTCCAAAGATGGATAGAAGTGGGCTAAAGAAGAAGAAGAAGAATCTGATGAAACTTCGTAAATACAATTATAATAAGAAAATAAGAATAATAGTAACTTTAATATCAAGAAAATAAAATGTCATTAACAATACTTACGTCAATTTACTTAAAGGTATTAACAGGTTTTCGGTTGTTTTGAAATGTGCTGCCTCTTGTTCCATAAATGTAGTAACATTATAAATGATTGCCTTTGCTTGGCTATTCAATCCCAGCCCTTTGATTCCTATCTTTTTATGAGGCATATTGTTAAATAACTAATGACTTAACTTAACGCACTAGAGATACACTAAATGTCTTAATAATACACTAATTACTACTACTAATATACCAAACACTAAGCTAAAAACTATTAATAAAATATCCAACACGATCAAACCAATAAGTTAAACACTCTCTGCGATACGTAATGCACTTCTAACTACGATACTGGCGATCAGCAAACTGGCCGTTTCCATGGTAACGCTAGTAAACAAGAACCACTGCGCATCATCGAGTTTTGAATCATATTCCCAAACTTATGTTTGTCCGAGTCTATGTGAACGGTCTCAAGTAAAATGTATGTAGTTGTAATCGGGCGTTATCAACACTCACATTCAGTGCCTCTCATGTAAAAGGCCTCTAAAAATTTGCTATTGTTTTTTATTTTAGGTATCATGGGGATTGTGTTAAAATATCGGAGAAGGAAGCAAAACTTATAAAACAATATATCTGTGTTCGCTGCAAGGAGGAAGATCCGTCTTTGACGACTAGATGGAAAACCAAGAAAGAACATGATGAAACTTTTTCTTTGTCTCTTGGACAAGAAGAACGAAAATCCAGAAAAAGAAAAGAAAGGGGCGAGAATAAGAATGATAAAAAAATTAAGAAATGTGGTGAATGCATGGGCTGCTACAGAACAGAAGATTGTGGTAGATGCGATGTGTGCACCAGAAAGAATAGACATAGTTCATCTAAAAATAGAGAAAGGTGTAAGCAAAGGATATGTGTAAATGCATTGGGAGGGTAAGATATGTTTTTTATTTTGTGTATTTTAAAGCCAAATATTAGGGTCTCATTTATATTAGCTATTTTATTTTTCAGTTTCTATTGAATAGATATTTTGTACTCTTTTTAGTACATTTGCCTGGATTGAAGCAGCAATAAATATAACTGACAACTACATAATATAATCGGTGCGAGTAGGTTTAAATTAAATGTTCAAAATGTCCACCATTTACTTCAATACCCTTTATAATCTGGTTTCGCAAAGATCTCTTAAATAACCCTCGTCTATTATGTTTAACTGCATTCGTGGTTTCTCCTATTTTATGTTGCAACACTTCTCAAAGAAACTAAGTAATGCTTTTTTTGTAAACTAATTCCTTCATTTGCGACCACAAAAAATCCAAAAGATTTAAATTAGGGTTCCTTAGTGGCCAAGCAAATTCACTACCACAACCAATCCATTGAAGCGAAGACGGTTGATTTAAGTATTAAAGAACTTCTAAAAGATAATGTGGTGGTGGTGCATAACACAAAAACCATATGTTTTGTCTTGAGGCGAGAGGTAGATCCTCTAGATTAGATTAGATTATGTGAGGTCGTTAAGGCTATGGAGCCTCTCAGCACTTCGACCTATAAAGATCTGTTGTGCATACCTTAATCTAGTTAAACTCTAGGATGCCAATACTTCTGATGAAATTGATTAGCATCCTAGGTTACTTGTTTCCTATGTCAGAGGGCGTTAGGGTGACATCTTCTAGGAATTTTAATCGTTTGCAGAACAGCACTACGCAATTGCATAGAATGTGCTCTGCCGTTTCTTTTTCGTTGTCATAGAAACGACAGTTCTCACTATCGGATTTGCCCATTTTTTGAGATAATATCTCAGAGGGCAGTGACCAGTGAGAAGGCCAGTGACCATTTTTATATCTTTTTTACTCATTTCGAGAAGGCGGTTTGTTACACTAGGTGATACCTTTATGAGCCTTTTTGCTTGCCTTTGTCCTGGTGTGTTGGACCAGTATACAGTTGAGTCCGCAAGTCTTTACCCGTGCGTCATCATTTAAAGCATACGAAATAAGTCGGAAAACTAAACGCAACGGCAAGTGGATATTATTCCAATCACGGGTTATAGTATAAAATTTAACGTTATCAAATAAATAGAATGTCAAATTTAAGTTTTGCTTTAAAATTTTGGTGCATAATTACAGCTACATTTGAAGTATCTTAATAGATTATTTTATTATCATTGATTAATAAATAAATAAACAATTTATAAAAAAAATCTATAACATATTTTCTTTTTGTTTTTTTATTCACTTTGGTGGAAACTTAAACACAAGCATTCAACTGTGTCAACAATAGGGTTAGCTTTGTATGTTGTCAAAATTTATTGTAAAATAACATAAACTTATTACAAAATTTCTAACTCCAATATAAAATTAGTTGTGAAAACAACTGTTTGTATACTATAAAAAAAATTCAAAATGAAAAAATTCGACAAAATAACAGCAAAAAATTCAACAAACTGACAGCCACTAAAGTAAACAAACCAAAACGTCAGAAATTGTACTTAAAATATGTGAAGACATCCCCAATCGTCTTTCTTTGTACCTATTTCTTTTCAATGCACTGAGTCTAAATCGTTCATAAAAATAACATGTGTCTTTACTTAATAACAGGCGGCAGCTGGTTTGTCATTAATATCATGCGTGGAAGAGAATGATGCTAAATAAAAACTATGTGTTTTATCTCGCCAGGTATTAATGACGCACGGGTAAAGACTCGCGGACTCAACTGTAGTTGTAGTTGATCAATTTCCCAGGTCCGGAGTTCCTCTCTGATGTGGCTTTTTGGTAGTCCACAGAAGGGTTCTGGACCTTGGAATGGGGTATTGGCCCCTTCTTTTGCGAGGCTATCAGCTTCCTCATTTCCTGCAATTCCCTTGTGACCTGGCACCCACATCAAAGTTATTTTGTTGCGTTCCGCCAGCTTTTTAAGGGATTGTTTACATTCCCAAACTAACTTTGACTCACAAGTAAATGACTTTAGAGCCTTTAAGGCAGCTTGGCTGTCTGATAAATGAAGACTTTTGCCCTACGAGTGTCTTGGTTGAGACATTCTTGGGCACTAATCTGTATGGCATGTATTTCTGCCTGAAAGATAGTTGGGGCGTTTCCAAGAGATTTGGATAGCCTGAAATCCGGCCCAGTAACTCCCACTCCTGCCCTTTCATCTATCTTAGATCCATCCGTATACCATACGAGTGAACCTTCCTCCAGTTTCGGTTCAACTGTTTCATCCATTTGGTGGTTTTTTATGACCACTTCAAATGGTGTTTCAAAGTCGAATTTGACTGGCATGACGTCTGTCAGCTTATCCTTAGAATTCAAAGGAATTTCTTCCAAGATTTTTGGTAGATCCTCTAGTAATTCGTGTAAATGTTCTTGAAGAAAATCTAAATACAGAGGTCCATTTAAATTGGTTGGCAATTCAAAAAGACCTAATAAATAATCACCTATTACACCACACCAAATATTAACCTTGAAGTCATGGTGAAAACGTAAAATGCATTTATTTTATTATACCAAAAATGTTTTATTTATTTTTAGTGCTAGAAGAAAAAGGAGGGACTCCAGTTCAGATAGGGAGCAATCTCACAATGACCATCTAAAAACAGACTATCCAAGGCACTGTTACGGACCTAAGTGTACAAACAGTGCAAGATATGGCTCTAAATATTGTTCTGATCAGTGTGGCATGAACTTAGCAAGAACTAGAATTCTTCAAATTCTTCCTCAAAGGTTACATGAATGGAGTTTGACTCCTCCAGCTGCAGAGGAATCCAATAAAAAAGGTATGGTTATGGGTAAAATGATTATACAGGTACTTGGTTTTCACTGCTCTGATTTCAGCTCTTGATCAAATCAGGAAGCAGCAAGTCGAAGTCCAACAAATTCTGCAAGAGTTAGATAAGCGCCACAGAGAACTTGATGTTGTTATAGAAAGAGCCAAGAATGCAACTATTGATCCCAGACTAGAACATAATGAAGATGAAGATACTGAGACCTCAATGTATTGTGTAACTTGTGGTCTGGAGATCCACTCGAAAACAGCCACAAAGCATATGGAGAAATGCTTTAACAAATATGAGTCCCAATCTTCTTTTGGATCTGTGGTTAAAACAAAAATTGAAGGTAAAATTGGGCATACAGTGGAACCTCGATAACTCAGATTAATCGGGACCGCGGCCGATCCGGGTTATCAAAAATCCGGGTTAGCAGGAGAATATGGTAAAAATGAATAAAATACGGTATACTTACAGATAAACTACGTTAGAATTGAAATAACATGAAATAAATATAAATATGCACAGTACCTACACATCTAAATTACTAAAAACACGCAAACACAAACCTAAGCAAATGGAAGCAAACAATACAATACTGTATTCATACAGTCACAATCAGAACGATGTTTTGTTATGTATTAAGCACAGTGAAAACGAAGACCATTGATTAAAAAAGAATTTTTTATAGTCTTTCTTAAACAATGCTAACACAGTTTGAAATAAAAAATAAAGGAATACTACAGACAGGTGCTTGTTGTTTCTGCCGGCTTGTGCCATGAGTCATTTTTACTATCGTATAGTTCAAATTACAGGAATACACATTATCTCTCAAATATTATATTACATACATACATTTTTATTGTTGAAATATTTATCTGATAATTAACTATTTTGATGGGAAATAAGCCACAATTAAATTGAAAAAATAATTTTATTAACATTTCGACGCCCAGAACGGATGTCATTGTCAAAATACAAAATATGTACTGTAAATCAAAATGTTTATCTGATAAAAATCGGTCCGGGTTAGCCGGACTTCCGGGTTATCGGGGGCCGACTTATCGGGGTTCCACTGTACTTGATTTTATTTTACTAAATTGAAATTAATCTGATACCACTTGATATTATTATAATAATTTTCGGACATTAAGTTGTGGAGTCCGAGAAGTTAGCGGCATTAGATTTTCACAGAACAATAAATTTAAGTTTGACATTTATGTTATAGGCTTCAAATATACAAAGAAAGCTTTGAAAACTACATTTTAATTTCAATATTTGATGGATTTTGCTATTTTTTAATTTATATAAAACATGAACAAATAAATATTTGTTGTTTGTTTTGATATTAATTGCAGTTAATTATTAGAATTATTTTTTGACAATTGCCCTAATAGATTAGTGGATAGATCTAGCAATAGAGTCAGAACATTTGAATTTGCCTTTGCCAGATTGCACAGTTGTTCTGTATAATGTCAATTTTATGGCCATTTCTTTTAACTTATTTTTCACTGTTTAACTTTATTATTTATACAAATCTTATTTTCATATTGATAATAATAAACTAAAAATAAAAAAAAACTAAACCAAAAAAAAACTACAATCTTAAAAGAGCAGAATTTTACTTATTTTGCACTTTTTGTTAATAAATAAATTAATAAATATATCACATGCTCTTTCCTGATTTATTCTTAGAACACAATGCAACACTGCCATGTCTTCATTTACTTATATATGTAGCTAACTTCTCAACTTAACCTTCTCAACCCCACAACTTAATGTTGTCCTGATTTTCTCTAAGACTGTTCTTGATCTGTCATTAAATTCTAAATATATACTACTTTTCATTCTGATATTCCATAACTAATATGCTAGGTGATTTCATCACTTTTTTAGTTGCAATGTTCAATGATTCTAATCTCCGTTTCAAACATTAGAATCAGTATGGTTGTATATTGCCAGCGGGATTGCCATTCTGTGAATTATCATAAATAAATCCTCCTTTAGTATTTCACAGTAGTTAACAGCGATAATCCTCTAAAAGTACCTGCCTAATACTACCTTTCACACAGGGTTGGCATATAATTTCCCCATCTTATAAAACCCAGCGGGTTTTTTCGGGTTTTTTCAATTGATAAAACCCACTATTATTGGGTTTTTGGGGGTTTTTTCAAAAATAGCAAATTTTCAGTTGAATGAACGTCATATACATATATTTATTTCTGAATAAAAACTAGCATAAATACCATGAAGTAAGTAGTAGGTGAATACAAAACGAGAGAAACTGAAACTAAACTAATAAAACACTTATTTTAAACATGGTATAAAGACAAAAAAATAAACAAGTTTCTTGTTAAACAAAGCATCAGCAAAGCATATTAGTTATCAGGAAAATCAGAATCTGTATTTTTGTCACATTCCCATTCGTTATTCGTTAGACTCGGTCAAGTACGAGGACTCGGTTCTTAAATGATTATATATTCTTACCAAGTTTGCAGCTCTATCGGCACCTAATCTGTTGCGAAGCTTAGTCCATATTAATCCATATGAAGAAAAAATCCGCTCAATAGATGCAGAGGTTTGTGCTCTAAATAAATCCCGGGAGAAATATCGGTGATTCCCCATTATCTGGCTGTTGGCGTGGAGGCAAATGACGTAGTGCAGGTGCTGATGCACTGATGGCCAGTGATGCCAAATGTATTTATTTATGTCAAGTTGCTTTATTTTGTAAGCATATTTTGTAAGAGTATTTTGTAAGAAACTATATATCAAATCTAAATAAAAAACTGAAAATCCCCAAAAAAAACCCGAAAAAACCCAAAAAACCCGTCGGGTTGGGCTTTTAAAAAAACCCGGGTTTTTTCCAACCCTGCTTTCACAGCCATTGCCGTTGAGAGCAGCAGCATTGTCAAGAAAATTCTCGTTTAGTTTGTATTGGCCCTATCCTCTGTACACTGAATCTAATGTATGTCATCATGCGGTATAGTTGTTCACTAACTTTCTTATTTAAGGTCCATGCCTCCATTCCATAGAACAGCATAGGAAACATGTAGGAGCATAATATTCTTACTTTTAAGTTCTTAATCAAGATCACTACTGGATTCTTCAACTTATTGCACATAGTTGCAACCTAGGGGGTTGCGTCATAAACAAACAGATTTTTTTTCGATGTACAGTGGAACCCCGATTATCCGTGCTCCACAGGACCGGACGTTTTACGGATAGTTGAAAAGCATGGATAATCCAAACATTTATTTTTTATGTATGATACATATCTGGTTCACTAAGGGCGGATGTCACAAAACTATATTAAAGGAAAATTTACAGGCGAATTTTACAGGAGAGCCCAAAAACCATAAGATACGCCTTATGCACACCAAGTAATAACTGGACACCCAACCTTTGACAAAACTCTATATGTAACTGTTGAAATTTGGACATCTGGTTATGATTCTTTGAATAGAGCTCATTTTCAAGGTACGAACCCGAAAAAGTAAAATTAACCAAAAATGTGACATCCGCCCTTAGTGAACCAAACCCCAGATATGTACCCAACATATGAACTCATACTTCAATTTTCGGATGTATTCTGAGCAAGTTCAAAACATTGACAAGGTCTGAAAGATTTAGTTGCTCAAGTCTCGTAGAATATTGGCAGCTTCCTCGGCCTTCTGATTGATACCGTCCAATTTCTGCAAATTCCGTGCAATATATTTTTAAAAAGAGTCAAACTAAGATTTATGCAATTTTGTAGATTCAATTTGTATTTATTGATATGGCGTATTGTTTGCTTGTTAACTTCGCTATAGATTCATTACAGTGATCCGACACATTCATCCTTTTCACTATTTTTTTCAATTGTTAAAATATTTATTTGCGTAACACTCGTTATTGCCATTTTGAAAAGAAGTGAGTGATTATTATGATAATAAATGAAGATGAGAAAAAAAGAAAGGAATACTAATGTAATACTAAGGGAACAAGTAATAGAACATGTAGGTATCTACTTTTGAATATTTGGGAAATATAATAACAGTTGATGGGAAAATGGACTTGGCAATCAGTAATAAACTGAAGAAGGCAACTAACATGTATTACTCTTTAAATAATACAATTTTTGGAAAGTCAGAAATAAACAACAAAACTAAACTCCAGAGTATACAGGGTGAGGCAGATAAAGGGCCTATTAGAAATATCTCGAGAACTAAAGCTAAGAGAATCATGAAAATTAGAATACAAGGGTTTTGAGGTATGAACTATTTAATGAAATTATTTTCTTCTCTTTGCTACTTCCGGTTATACCGGAAGTTGATTGTAACTTCGTTTTTTTAAATAGGACACCCTGTATATTTTTACATTTTTGGATTCTCCTCGATTTCTTCTTTCTTAAAATATAAGGTTTTGTAATATTATACAGGGTAGGTTAAAAGATAATTACGTTTTCTTATTAATTTCGTAGCAACATTCACACCCTGTAGGATTGTAGCAGTTTGGCATGATAAACTGTATTGATGTTCAAATGATTTTTAATATAGTCTACTATTGTTAAGAGTTATTGGTATAGTTAAATTTTTCATTTTAATATACAGGGTTGGTCGAAACTCGGAATGAGTATTTTCTGAGTTTTCTTAAATGGAACACCGTGTATTTTAGTATTGTAATGAAATGTTATTTTATGGTACTTTTTAATTTCTTAAACATTCCCTATACCTAACTTCTTTAATTTTTGAGTTATTGGTGATTCAAACCAAACATTAATTGCAACACAAAATAGGTGAAATTGTATTAGGTTGGCCGTGAAAATATTCAGTCACAAATAATTTTTTGGAAATAAATACTTACATATTAATCTATATTGATACTTGAAATTGCCAATAGTGGTTGAGGTATCAAAATACCATCGAAGTTAAGATTGTTGGTGCGATTAACAATTGAACACAAACTAAAGCAGTTAGGTATAGGGAATGCTTAAGAAGTAAAAAGTACCATGAAATATCTTTTCATTACAATACTAAAATATAGGATGTTCCATTTAAGAAAATACTCATTCCGAGTTTCGACCCACCCTGTATACTAAAATTAAAAATTTAGCTACACTAATAATTGTTAACAATAGTAGTCTATACTAAAAATCATTTGAATATAAATAGAGTTTATTATGTCAAACTACTACATTCCTACAGGGTGTGAATATTGCTACGAAATTAATAAGAAAATGTAATTATCTTTTAACCGACCCTCTTTAATCTTACAAAACCTTATATTTTAAGAAAGAAGAAATCGAGGAGAATCCAAAAATATAAAAATATGCAGGGTGTCCCATTTAAAAAAACGAAGTTATAAGCAACTTCCGGTATAACCGGAAGTATCAAATAGATGAAAATATTTTCATTAAATAGATTAGTCTTTAAAACTCCCTTATTCCAATTTTAATAATTCAGTTTTCTTTAGTTCTCGAGATATATCTAATAGGCCCTTTATCTGCCTCATCCTATATAACAGCATAGTAAATCCGATAATGGCATATGGGGCGAAAACATGGATTATGCAAAAAAAACATGAATCAATGATAAACCCGACCGAGATGAAATACATGAGAAGAATAGCTGGAGTTACGAAGTTTGATAGATTCAGAAATGAAGATATAAGAAGAGAGCTGGAACAAGAACCGATAATGAGGAAGATCGAAAACAAACAATTAAGCTAGTTTGGACACATACAACGAACGGAGCAAAAAAGACTTACAAAGAAGTACATGAAGCCAAAATGGGAAACAAAAGAAAAAAGGGAAGGCCGAGGAAGACAGATGGACCAGATCCAGGATATAGGTGAAAGGAGACACATGAGTATGAGGGATATGAAGAACCTGGCCACCAATAGAAGCGACTGGAAGAAATGGATAAAAGGCGGAACCCGACATCCGACGCCCTGAAGGGCACTAAGGATTATGGGAAAGAAGAAGAAGAGAAGAAAAGAAGTGTTAAGGATACAGCAGACTAGCGCGCAACTAAATCTCACACATTAGGCGTAGCACGTAGCGTCAGATGACAAGCGAATTTTTAGTTACAGTATTTCCATAACCTCAAAAATGCAATTTGAGTACAAATGAAAATCATAGCACGGATAATCCGCAGCCCGGATAATCGGGGTTCTACTGTATTTGTTAGTTTATATGAAATTTTATTTCAGTGTGAATAAAAATAGGATATTTTTTTAGGAAGCAGCATATTCTGCGATTTTTACAACGCAGAACATAGAACATATTGTAAGAGATTGAAAGTATTGTGCCCAGAACATTGTAAGGATCCGAAAATAGGAGATCATGAAGTTTGTGGATGTCCATTAGTAAAAGATGTATTTTCTTCAACTGGAGAATTTTGTAGAGCACCAAAAAAATCATGCTCTAAACATCAGTTTTGGGAAAAAATTCGTAGAGCAGAGGTATTTATCTTTTTATACAGGGGGGAAGGCACTTATGGAATAAAATTATTCTGTCCTTGTTTTAAAATATTGTGAAAACGGCTGACTTGATTTTTATATAAAATGTGTGCTTTTTAACTCGTTTGATGCCCATACCATAAACAGACCTCAAGTGAGGTGCCCAAGCTTGTAAGGGTTCATTTAGTAACGCAATACCACCACCGACACTGAAGGAGTTAAACATAAAGGGTACCCCCCGTTAAGATAGGCAAAATGCCCTCACTCCCAGAATTTAATTTTTTTACGTTCTATGCAAGTAAAAAATGAGATAACGCGAATTTTTAGCTCGCCACCCCCCCTTACCCCTCCCCCCTAAGCCAAAAACGTAGATTTTTAGATTTAATTTTTTTTAGTTAGGTTCCAATAATTTAAATCAATTATTGATTTAAAAATTTCAAAAAATTCACAAGTGTAGCTGAGACTTTTACAAAACATGTCCATTTTTTATGGACCCATAGGTCGAGTGTACATAACCTTAAATTTTTTTTAACTTTTTTAAAACCTATAACTTTTTTTTGGAGGGGGCTGCAAGTCCAATTTTTTTTAATTTTGTGTATTTTATTAAAAGCTATCTCTCTGATTTTTTTCAGATTTTTCCGTCAGGTGCGCCATCTTGAAAAATCAAGAAAACTGTTTTTTTAGTGGGTTTTTGGGGATTTTCTCCATTTTATAGACTGCAACATAGATCAACTCAAGGTTTTGTTAATAGATTATGTATAATTTAAAATAACTGAGTATATTAGAATATTCAAAAATTGGGCGAAACACTTTTAAACCCCCCAAAAACCATGTTTTTTTTAAGTTTTGTAAGGATTTTTGCGGTTCTAATTATATTTTTTGAGATCGATAGAGCCTGAATATTTTTTTTCATTTTTTTACGTTATATGTGATTAAAAAATAAGACCAATCGCATTTTTAGCCCACCACCCCTCCCCCTGTCCCCACAAAAACGTCAATTTTTCTATTTTCTTTTTTTTTTGTTTAGTTAAGTTGCAATTAATTTAAAAATTTTATGAGGTTTCTACAAAACATATCTATTTTTTATAGACCCGTAGGTTGAGTGTACAATACATATAACCTCAAAATTCCTTTTTTATTTTTTTAAACGCATTTTTGACTTCCAATCGATGTTTTTTTTAAAACGTCCAATGAATTTACATCTCTTTCGCGGACGGCTGGTTCAATACGTGCTTAGCGCTCATTTTTAATTATTAAAAATAATAGTAATAAAATAATGACAAAACTTTCTTCAGGCTCCTGCAGGGGAGGGGGACTTTAAACTTTGAGTTGGTCACTTTATGACTTTCATAATAATAATTTTTAATCGAGTTATTAAGCCTTGAAAATGGCCATTTTCGCGTTTTTTAAATTTTAAATTGCATGTAACTCGACAAAGTAAATTTTATAGAAAAATCACAAGAGACCTTTTTTGCTCAGGTTGATCCAGAGAATCTAAAACAAATTTGTCCTAAGTGAA
Organism: Diabrotica virgifera virgifera; assembly: GCF_917563875.1. Classification (NCBI taxonomy): domain Eukaryota; kingdom Metazoa; phylum Arthropoda; class Insecta; order Coleoptera; family Chrysomelidae; genus Diabrotica; species Diabrotica virgifera. The sequence goes on along the minus strand of NC_065445.1, from coordinate 40,293,285 downwards.
AAAATTGATTTTTTGAATTCGTTTAAAAAATTGTTTTAACAATTTTCCGACCGCGGTACTGCCTGGCACCATGTGGATTTGTTATAAGGTCCTGTTTTTGAATAAGTTTGTGCAAAAAAATGAATCCTAATGGGGACAAGCATACAGCATAGACTATTTGCATTATGAGCCAAACGAAGATGGTTCGGAAAACGATAGATACTGTTGTAGATGCGAGTTGCGCAAACGGCAACATAACCATAGGCTGTTGTTCGCATGTAGCTGCCGTAATATAATATTTATCGCATGGAAGATATTTTACAAAAATCATCAAGCCAGCAGAATATCTTACAAAACTCTTTGAGAATACAGATGTTATACCTGTAATAGACGAAGACACCGATGAAGACTTTAGAACTGAAGTGTAATACCAACGAATATACTCTCCGAATACTCTGCGAGTATATACGGAGCTATACATTCTTTGGTAATACTTTCCTTATTCTTTTTATGGTGTTTTACGTGGCAGTAAACTTGAATGAAAATGACATGAAAAAAAATGAAAAAATATTCAGGCTGTATTGATCTCAAAAAATATTAGGCCTGGATCCCGCGTACCAAAAAAGTTTATTAATAGCAAGCTGAAAATATCTGAATAGTTTAACGGTGTCTAGTCGGACAAACTTTGATGTAGGTATGGAAACAGGGGAAGTTTTAATTGTGAAACGTAATTTTAATTGTGGAACGTGCCACTAGCAGGTTGTTTTTAAGTGTATTCAATAGCAAATTATATAAAATATCCCTAAAAACTCAGTTATTTCAAATTATACCTACATTACCTATAAAAAAATCTTGAATTAATCTATTTTGAAGTCTATAACATGGAGAAAATCCCTAAAAACCACCGAACAAACCAGTTTTGCGGATTTTTGAAGATGGCGCACCTTACGGAAAAATCTGAAAAAAGTCAGAAATATAGTTTTTGATAAAATACACAAAACACAAAAAAAATAGACATAAATCCATCATCAAAAAAATATACGTATTTAAAAACAAAAAAAGAGGTTATAATATGTACTTACACTCAACCTTCGGGTCCATAAAAATAGATGTTCTGTAAAAGCCTCAGCTGTGTGTGTGAATTTTTTGTAATTTATAATTTAATAAAATTATTAACTATTCTAAATGGGAAATAAGCCACAATTTAACTAAAAAATGACCATTTAGAATAGTTAATTACAAAAATGCCACAAAGAAATAGCTTCAGAATAACATTCATAATTTAATTGCAAACCAACTTAAAAAAAATCGAAAAATTGATATTTTTGGCTGTGGGGGAGAGGGAATAGGGGAAGTGGGCTAAAATTGCGGTGAGTCCTAATTTTTTTAAATCATGTAGAACGTAAAAAAATAAAAAATATATTCAGGCTGTATCGACCACAAAAAATATAATTAGATCCGCAAAAATCCTTAAAAAACTTTAAAAAACATGGTTTTTGGGAGGTTTAAAAGTATTTCGCCAATTTTTTAATATCCTAATATACTCAGTTATTTTAAATTATACATAATCTATTAACAAAACCTTGAGTTGATCTATGTTGCAGTCTATAAAATGGAGAAAATCTTCAAAAACCCCCTAAAAAACAGTTTTCTTAATTTTTCAAAATGGCGCACCTGACGGAAAAATCTGAAAAAAATCAGAGAGATAGCTTTTGATAAAATACACAAAATGCAAAAAAAAAAAATTGGACCTGCAGCCCCCTCCAAAAAAAAGTTATAGGTTTTAAAAAAGTTAAAAAAAAATTGAGGTTATGTACACTCGACCTATGGGTCCATAAAAAATGGACATGTTTTGTAAAAGCCTCAGCTACACTTGTGAATTTTTTGAAATTTTTAAATCAATTAGAACCCAACTAAAAAAAATTAAATCTAAAAATCTAGGTTTTTGGCTGTGGGGGGAGGGGTAAGGGGGGTGGCGAGCTAAAAATTCGCGTTATTTAATTTTTTAGTTGCATAGAACGTAAAAAAATTAATAAAATTGAATTCTGGGAGTGAGGGCATTTTGCCTATCTTAACGGGGGGTACCCTTTAAATCTACAGGGGAAGCTAGGACAAATAATCCCGGACAAAAAATTCCCACAAATTATCCCTGGACTAAAAATCCCCAGGCAAATAAAAATAATCCCCACAAAAAAATTCCGGACAAATAATCCCCACAAATATTTTTGGACAAAATATCCTCACAAAAAATCCCCAAGAAATATTTGCTGCTGAAAGTTTTCCTGAAATTTTACCAAATTTAGAATTCCAATTCCATGCTGAAAACTTCAAATTTTACATGACGAAGGAGTGTGAGTTTTTTCAAAAATCGTGGAAGATATGGGGAAAGAGCTAAGGCCGCGTTCTCTTGACAGGCGCTTAACGCGCAATTACAACTACATACATTTTATTTGAGACCGTTCACATGCCAACGCGCGTTTTAATAACCTAAAACGCGCGTTAGCATGTGAACGGTTTTAGGTCATTAAAACGCGCTTTGGCATGTGAACGGTCTTCATTAAAATGTATGTAGTTGTAATCGCGCGTTAAGTGCCTGTCATGAGAACGGGGCCTTAGCTCATTCCCCATACCTTCCACGATTTTTGAAAAAACTCACACTCTTGTCATGTAAAATTTGAAGTTTTCGGCAGCAAATATTTCTTGGGGGATTTTTTATGGGAATATTTTGTCCAAAAAACATTTGTGGGGATTATTTGTCCTGGACTTTTTGTGAGGATTGTTTGTCCGGGGATTTTTTGTCCCGGATTATTTGTCCGGGCCCCTACAGGGTGATTTATGCAAGCCTAGCATAGTTAATAAACTTTATTTTTAATGGAACACCCTGTATGTTTTTATATCTTTGAAAGTTGCTTAACAACCTAATCTTACCTTTAGTCTTCCGCCGGTACTTTTAAGTACTACCACCAAATTCAGGTACCCTTATATCCTAAGTGTTGAAGTAGATTTTTTTAAGAATGTTCTCTTAAATATCATTTATTAGTTTTCAGCTGATATTTAATATGTACTTCAAATGTCATTCAAATGATTTCGTGTTACATACACAATAAGATTTAGATACTCTAAACTCTGAAGGATCGTTGGAAAAAAACTACGCTTTTAGCTCATTTTAAAAAGTTGTGACCAAGAAATTAAGGCGGACTTAAAAGTACTGTTGGGAAGTAACTGTCAAATAAAATCTAAAAGTGATGGGAGACTAAGGGTGAAATGAACAATATCATGTATAGTGTATTATGAACAATACAGGGTGAAAATTTGAAATTATAATGTATGGAACCCACTTATGGAATAAAATTGTTTATGTCCTTATTTTTTGAAAAGTTATAAAAAACTCTAGAATATGTCAACTTTTAAATTCAAATGATCAGTTGATAAACATAAATTTAAAAATATAGAGGGTGGTTCACGTCTGGCATAGTCCATAATCTTTAATTTTAATGAAACCCGATGTACCGGGTGTCCCAATAAAAATGGCTCTCGGCCATATCTCAAGAACCTTGTACCATCTTATAGTACAGCTTTGAGAAAAAAATATTTATAACAAAAGTTGCCTTGAGAAAAGACTGAAAATTATTTTCATAATTCTAGGTCCACCGCTAGAGGGTGTAATTGAATATCAAAAATTAAAAAATCAAAATTTTACAAAATTTACCTAATGAAAGGGCACTGGAAATCCAATCATCGTATTCTTCATAAAATTCTGCGCATATTTGATTTCACAAGTTTAAATCTACCTTTGCAAATAAGAGGTGGGGGTGAGTGGGAACCTTCTTATGAAAAAAAGTCCGGTTCTGCTAAATCGAATTTTGCATACTTGGTCTTGTTGAAAACAGCTCTTCTTCTTCAATGTAAGAGTCTTTTTTTCGAAATAGCCTAATAAGTAATATGCCAGTTAGTAGGCGTTATTTAATTATTTTTGGAAATCTAGTTTTCTTTGGAGAATATTAAATAAAAGTATGCATTTTTAATCCTGCATTACAAAATTAGACCAAATTAGCAACAGAATACCGAAAACCGCATGTCGATATCTTTTTTCTATCTCGAGATATCTTAAGAAATGTGTAAATATTAAACAATGTTAACTGTCACCGGTAAACGAGGTTAAGGAAAAGTAGTGTGCTATGGAAAAAACAAATAAATATTTTCCAGATGTAAACGTATATAATTAATTAAAACAACAATAAGACAAACAACAGTAGCAAATATAACGAATAAATAAAAGCAACTACATACTTAGTACTTAGTGACTGCCTAAATGTTCAAATTGTTGCCCATCATTTTCGATGCAAACATTTACTCTTTCGAGAGTAGATTGAACAGCAGTCTCAATTTCTGCTTTCGCAATGCTTTGAATGGCGTTTCGTATTTTCTACATCATGTTTTCGAGAATAGTGGGCCTAGCGGCAAAAACAAGGTCTTTAATTCGTCCCCATAAATAAAAGTCTAAAACAGTTAAATCTGTTGCTTTCATTGGGCAAATTTTGTAAAATTTTGATTTTTTAATTTTTGATATTCAATTACGCCCTCTAGCGGTGGACCTACAATTATGAAAATAATTTCCAGGCTTTTCCTGAGGCAACTTTTGTTATAAATATTTTTTTCTCAAAGCTGTACTATAAACGGTTCCTAAGATATGGCCGAGGGCCATTCTTATTGAGACACCCGGTACATTTTTAAATTTCTAGATGCTTCTTTCTAAAAGGAGGAAGACCTATTCCAGGCTTGCTCTATTGACGGTTTTATTTTTCGATGGTTCTGTATTTCCTAATAATGATTTTGTAATTATCCTTTTTCATTTATTTTAGATCGACCTTGAAAAGGTTCGCCAGTGGTTAAAACTGGACGAATTGTTAGAAAAAGAACGCCAGATAAGAACTAGTATGGCGAATCGAGCTGGTGTCCTGGCATTGATGTTGCACAGTACATACAATCATGAGTTGATGGAAAGAATTTCAGCTGCACAAGACCAACAGAACAAACTTAATCAGAGAGACGAACATGTTAGTTCTAGATATAATTAGATCTTAGGATTTTTGGCTTCTTTTTTTTGTTAAAAATATTTTATAAAATAAAAGAGTAGGGATGAGTTTGTATGTTTATTATCTAATAGATCTAGAGGAGTATGTACGCAAAGAATAAATATTTGAGTTGAATAATAAAGTTGTCTTTTTTCTTATTCTAAATCCAGTGTGAGTCCAAACCGTAGCTGCAGGAATTAAGTACCACCCCTAACTATGCATACCGTAAGAGTATTTGAGAGGCAAATGAGTGGTACTAATTCATAAAATTACTTTTTGCAAAAAATTACCTTGTATTAGTGAATACTACATAAATTAACATGATAATTTCTCCAAAAAAGACAAAATGCATGGTTGTACCAGCAAATCTACTATCTATACTCTGGGCTAATTAGCAAAATACAAAGAAAAGGTATTTACCAGCAATTTTATTGCTGGAATATAATCTTATGATTATGTATATTAATAATATAGGTACGCAAAGTCCGCAGATAGTGTGCTACTTTTTTTATAAACAAAATGGCGCCCGAAAATCGTGTTTTTTTCAATGTTTGCTCTGTAACTGCAAAGATTTTAACTTTACATCAAAAACACCCAAATAAAAATGTACCGTAATTAAATTCTGCATAGAGACGTGTTTTTCTCGATTTACTTCGACGAAAATTTTCCCCGGAAAATGCGGGTTTTTCCAAAAAAATCTTTAAGTTTCAACTAAAATTTTAGATAAGTAATTGTTTATCAATAATTAAATAACTTGGTAATATAAAAGCTCTTTTCGTATAGATTATAATTCCAGAAGCCGATGGAAATGAATGGACAGTTTAGCAACAACTGAATTAATTAATTGTTAATATGGGCTATTCCACGAATATACGACTGTCTTGGATTATCGCGACAACGCATATTTTAGTGTGCAACATAAGAAGTGCGAAAGTAAATGGCTCTAATAATTGTTCCAATAAACAACAATGTATTTTGCAATTTACTTTAGTTCTTCATAATTTGCACGATAAAATATTCGTTGTCGAGATAATCCAGAACAGACGTATGTTCGTGGAATATGGTATAATTAACAATTCACTCTCTCTATAATAATAATAATTATGATACATAAGAATAACTATGATTTTTGTATAAAAAGACACTATACCTATCTAATGTACTTTACAGAATTGAAATTGGACTATTTAAGCGGCCTCAGGAATATTTTAAAATTATATATATATATATATATATATATATATATATATATATATATATATATATATATATATATATATATACAGTATGTCCCTGTAAGTTGTATCCATATGGAAAACTTTTTTATTATCAATTTTACGAAAAAAAGTTATTCTTTATAAAAAGCCCTGCATGGTCCAAAACCTAAGATTTAACCATCAAATATCAAATTTTTTAAATATTATACGAGGTATGTTAAAAAGTTTGAATTTCACTCAAGAGTAAAGTAGCTTTATTTTTCGTAATATTGGAAATTGCTATTATGAAAAGTTGTTTCGAATTAAAAACTATATTCTAATATGCAATTACATCCTTCTAATTGAAAATTTTTTTTTTTTTAATTATGGATAACTCATTATTTTTTCAGTTATTTCAATGCTGATAACTCTTTTATTATTAATTTTACGAAAAAAAGTGATTTTTAATAAAAAGTTCTGGATGGTCTAAAACTTAAAAAACAACCATCTTATATCAAATTTTATCAATTTTATACGAGGTATGTCAAAAAAGATAAATTTTGATCAAAAGTAAAGTACCTTTATAGTTCAGAATATTTCAATTAGAAAGATGTAATTACATACTGAAACATAGTTTTTAATTCTAAATAACTTTTCATAATAACAAGTTTCGATATTGTGAAAAATAAACGTATTTTACTCTTGAGCGAAATTCATATTTTTTGACATACCTGGTATAAAATTGATAAAATTTGACAAGATGGTTGTCTTTTAGATTTTAGACCATGCAGAACTTTTTATTAAGAATTACTTTTTTTCGTAAAATTAATAATAAAAGAGTTATCTGAATTAAAATAACTGAAAATAATGTTAGTTAACCATAATTTTCAAAAAAAAAAAAAAAAATTTCAATTAGAAGGATGTAATTGCATACTATAATACAGTTTTTAATTCCAAACAACTTTTCATAATAGCAATTTTCAATATTGTGAAAAATAAAGCTACTTTACTCTTGAGTGAAATTCAAACTTTTTGACATACCTCGTATAATATTCAAAAAATTTGATATTTGATGGTTAAATCTTAGGTTTTGGACCATGCAGAGCTTTTTATAAAGAATAACTTTTTTTCGTACAATTAATAATAAAAAAGTTTTCCATATGGATACAACTTACAGGGACATACTGTATATATATATATATATATATATATATATATATATATATATATATATATATATATATATATTAAAAAATTTATTAAATGATAAAAAGTATTATGTGAAACTAACAAACAACCCTGTTTCTACACTTCAACAAAAAGCTAACAAAATTGTTTCACAACTAAAAAATAAAGGGTTTGTTACTAAAGAAATAGCCTCCACTTTGACAATATATAACTCTGTAGTTCCTAGATGCTATACTCTACCAAAAATTCATAAGCCTACTTTATCAATGAGACCAATTGTTTCTGCAATTGATTCTCCTAACAGTAAACTTTCTAAATTCTTTACAGAAATTTTAACCAAATCTTATAATTCCTCCAACGATTTTTGTATAAAGATTTTTTTCACTTTAGCAATTACATTAATAATTTTAAATTACCCAATGGATACGAAATTGTTAGTTTTGATGTAACGTCGTTATTTACTAATCTTCCTTTACATATGGTACTGGTAAGTGTTGAGAAGCACTGGAATTTAATATCAAATAATTGTAACCTTGATCTGCAAACCTTTAAAAGTATTTTGGAGTTCATATTCAACTCAAATATCTTAATTTTCCAAGACTTTATATACAAAAAAGTTTATGGGACACCAATGGGTTCAAAGATTTCCCCTATAGTTAGTAATTTTGTCTTGGATGACTTGATTGATGATATAAGAAAGAAAATTGATTTTCCAATTCCTTTTATAAAGAGGTTTGTAGATGATTTAATCTTGGCTTTACCATCAGACAAAATTGAATATACATTATCTATTTTTAATAGTTGGAATCAAAGTATCCAATTTACTTACGAAAAAGAGGTAAATCATTGCTTACCTTTCTTAGATTTGTTAATTCACCGAGATTCTAATAATATCCTACGAACTCAATGGTACAAGAAACCTTTTTGCAGTAATAGGTATATTCATTATCTTTCTCAACATCCTTTCAAAATGAAAATTAACTTAGTTTTAGGACTAAAGAACAGAATATGTAAACTGTCACATAGGGATTTTGTAAATAATGACCTCAACAAATTAAGAGAAATTTTATTAGAAAATGGCTATCCCAGGGGTTTATTAAATAAATTAATTTTTAGCACTAATTATAATAGAACACTTCAGGAAGACAATATTGACCAACAGGAAAGGGAATTAGAAAGTTTACCTACCATTTCTTATTGTTCTCTACCATATATACCAACTTTAACACCCAAGTTGGTTAAGTTATTTAGACAAAATCCAAAAATTAAGATTGCCACTAGAAATATTAAAATTTTAAACAGTCTTTACACCAAAACGAAGACTCCACTACAAATTATGGAGAGTTCTAATCTTATTTACTCTATACCTTGTAACACTTGTGGTAAATGTTACGTTGGTCAAACCTCAAGGAATTTATCCCTTAGATTAACTTCACACAAAAGTGATATTAAGACAAATGTCCCATCTTGTGCCTTGGCAGAACATGTGATGAATGATGATCATGTTTCAAGAAACCACAATTTTAGAAAGAGAAATTAATTTACGCAAAAGAGAATTTAAAGAAATGGTTTGGATAAAAAAATCAAATTGCATTAATAAGAGATCTGACATTGATAAATTAAGTATCATTTATAATAATATTTTGTCTTATTAAAATTTGTTGAAATATTACTAATAATTCTACCTAAAATAAATTTTTTTTTTATTTCTTCTATCATAAATTACAACAAATTATGTCATTAATTTCTTTCCCAACCTATCAAATTATTATAGTAGTCCAACGACATTTTTTTGAGTGATGTCGAATTGACATACTATCAAAATTTTTACGTTTACATATTACTTTTAAGAAATTTTCATGTTTTTATATAAGTTGTATAATTATTAATTTGTAACCACGAGCAGTAAGTTAAGTTTTGTTTTGAGTTTTATCTAAATTTAAACATTTTTATTTGTAGATAGTCTTGATAAAGAAAATAAAATTTTCGAAAGCTCGACTAATAAGTTCAAAGTGTTTCACTGAATAGCCCAAAAATTTATTGACTGCATTCCCCAAAAAAAAAAAAATTTATTACATTCCAACAGTCATTACATATTAACAATCCTGCGCCTTCCGGTTCCTATTCTCCAGCCGCGTCGATCTGTCCAATCTCCTGGTCGGAGATCTCTCTCAGACATATGGCTTTCTGGATTCCACTTATCCAGGTTGTTTTCGGTCTGCCCCTTTTCCTTCTTTCCGGGGGTTGCCCCCGGGCAACCCCCGGAATAATTTTAAAATTATAAACAACTTTTTGGCTTATAAACAAATAGAATATCTCGGTAAATATTAAATTTACATATTATTATTAGAATATATCGGTAAAATATTAGTGGAGGCCATGGATTATTGTGAAATAATTACATTAAATGACGGAACACCAACAAGAATATCCCCAACTAGTAATCATTCAGCCGTTGACTTAACTCTAACATCTCCCCTCTTAGCCGACCGTATACGCTCTGAGCTTCGCTGGTGTCGCTCCTAGCGGACTACTAATTCAACTTTCACCGGTAATTTTTAAATTTATTATTTAATTGTTATCGCTTAATGTTTACAACGCAAAAAAGTAATTAACTTGTAATAGATTTTTTTAAGGTTTTTAATTTTAAATTAATCACTTTGACATTTATGTCAAATTTTCGGTAAAGGTTTACAGACTTGTCACTACTGGCGCTCGCGAATTTGTAAATATCCCCTCTACGTACGAGCTCACAGCGTATAGCTTGGTCATTAGGTTCAGATCACTACCCAATCAATATCGAAATTCAAATCAATCCCTCCTCCTTTGTCATCAACCCATCAACAAAATGGAATGACTCTCGTGCTGACTGGTCTGTTTTTGGAAATATTTTTGAATTAGAAATTAGTGAGCTCAATAATTTAGATAGGAATTCAAATTCAGTAGACAAAATCGAATTTTTCCTCAATGCAATCACGGTCGCAGCATCGAAATCTATGCCTATTAAGAAATCTTTCACACCTTCTGTACCAAGACCTTATTGGTGGGATGAGGAATGTTCTGCGATTGTTAAAAAACGAAAAGAAGCTCTCAGCGAGTTTAAAAAACAAGGCAATTTTATCAATTATCTACAATATCAAAACATTTCTGCTAATGTCAAACGTACGTTCAAACTTAAACAAAAAAACAGTTGGAAAATGTTTTTGAATAAATTAAATAAAAACACTCCTCTGACTGAGATATGGAACACTGTAAGATCTATTTGCAATAAACACCATCAAAAAAGAAAACCACAATTAGACGAAAGCCTTATTCAAAAAGTTCTTGATACATTGGCTCCTTCATCTGCTGTAGGTCCAATTTTTAACGACAACATTAATCAATTTCACTTCCATCAAAACTCACTCTTTCAAAAAATTTTAGCTCTTCGGAATTAGAATTAGCCTTAAAAATATCAAAAAATACTGCATCTGGACTTGACGGGTTCACTTTTACTATAATAAATAAATTGCCTGAAAGTGGTAAACTTCTTCTATTAGAAATTTTTAATGATTGGTGGTTGAAACAAAAGTATTCAGATAGTCTTAAAAATATAATTGTGTGTCTTCTAGCGAAACCTAAAAAACCACCTGACTTACCTTCGTCCTACCGACCTATTTCGTTGTTATCGTGTATTACAAAAACTTTCGAAAGGCTTATAAAATTTAGACTCGAACATTTTGTCGAAAACAGGTCAATTTTACCAAAAAATCAGTATGGATTTCGTAGAGGTATAGGTACAATTGATGCAATCTCCCATTTAGTTACAGATGCTCAATTGTGTCTATCAAAAAATAATTACATGTGTATTTTTGTGGACCTTAAAGGGGCTTATGATGTGGTAGATTTGGAAATATTATATTCAAAAATGGTAACGTTTGGTATCAATAAAAGAGTCTCTATAAATATTTTAAATTTGTTTGCTAATAGAAAAATATTTTTGCGAGATAGTCATAACGTTTTACATGGTTCAAGAGTACTTTACAACGGGCTTCCGCCAGGCTCTATTTTAAGTCCCCTTTTGTTTAACTTATACACTGCAGACTTGCATAATTTGATGAGCGATGACATACAAATTATTCAATATGCGGACGATTTATGCATTTATGTCACCCATAATACCTACGATCGCTGTATGATAGACTTAAGACGTACTTTTTACAGGTTACAAAACTGGTTCGACGATATGGGTTTTAGTGTTTCACCAGAAAAGACAGCTGTGATGTGTTTCACAAGGCACAGATATCAGTTAGTCGATAATTTCTCTATAGGTAAATACACTATTCCTATCGTAAAATAATATAAATATTTAGGTATAATTATAGATAGTAAACTTCTATGGACCAATCACATTAAGTATGTCAAACAAAGATGTGAAAAGGAAATTAATCTTCTGCGCTTCCTCTCCAAACAGAGCTGGGGCGCGGATCAACAAATTTCCGTTCTACATTAAATCTTATATTCGCTCGATTTTGGATTATGGGTGTACTCTCTATGGTTCTACCTCCAATACGAACCAACTTACTCTTGATCGAATACAATATAGAGCTCTGAAAATATGTTTGGGAGCCATGGCATCTTCACCAAATCATGCCATTCTGGCAGAGTCTCAAGAACTTCCTCTTAGTTTTCGAAGACAGTTTTTAGCAAATAAAAGTCTATTAAAATATAGATGTTACAACAGTGATTTGGTCGCAAAAATTAACTTTCTTGTAATTGAGAATTTGACAAATCATTATTGGAAAAAGAAAAACTCTCCTCCTTTGGCAGATGCATTTATTGATACAAACTTATTTTAAAATGATGTTGTTAAACTTAAGAGGAAACAGTAGCGATCAACAGGTAGCCAAAACGCGTTCCAAGATTGCGGCTGTAATTTTGAATATTTTTTTGAGATATTTGGCACACGTATTCGTAATATAATAAAGAATGGCGGTACAGAGCCCAATTTGAAAAATATATTATTATGTGGAAATTACTCTGTAATAAAATACAATATTAAAAAAACGAGCCTGTACCGCCATTAAGAAGAACAAAAAAATACACTTTCTTCAAATAAACTTTTTTATCCGATGCCTAGATTTTGTGTCATTTTGGAACTACTAAAATTTTTTATTTCATTAGCAGTTCCAAAATGACACAAAATCTAGGCATCGGATAAAAAAGTTTATTTGAAGAAAGTGTACTTTTTTATTCTTCTTAATGGCGGTACAGGCTCGTTTTTTTAATATTGTATTTAATTACAGAGTAATTTCCACATAATAATCTATTTTTCAAATTGGGCTCTGTACCGCCATTCTCTATTATATTACGAATATGTGTGCCAAGTATCTTGAAAAAATATTCAAAGTTACAGCCGCAATCTTGGAACGCGTTTTGGCTACCTGTTGATCGCTACTGTATCACCTTAATAAAATACCATATTATGCACACAGTTTCGATTCTATAATTGACAAACCTATCACCATATTCCCTCGGTATTCAGATTGTAATATCTTAAACCAAGCCATGATAAAATCCATTGTGAATGGTCTCGGGTCGAACTTAACTAAAATATATACAGATGGGTCAAAACGGAGTTAAATACAGGTTCGGCATTTTTTGTTTCAAACATAAATCATATTGAAAAGTACAGAATCTCAAATTATTGTTCCATTTTTACCGCCGAGTCCTTTGCTATTGAAAAGGCACTAAAATGGTGTGCAACTCAAACATGCACGAATGTGGCAATAATTTCAGACTCAAAATCAGCATTACAAGCTATTAGCGGTCACCCAATAAACCAATTCCGAAATGCCTTAATTTTGAACATTAAAAAATTAATTATGGATCTTAAACAAAATAATGTAACTGTTTCGTTTATTTGGACGAAAGGACATTGCGGAGTCGAAGGTAATGAAATTGCGGATATAGCCGCAAAAAGTAGTCACAGTTGCCACCATACTGACAAAGTATTTAATTTAAAAGATTTGAATAATGCTCTCAAACCTAATATCAGAAGGAAATGGGAAACTGATTACAAAAGAATTGCAAATAAATCTACAAACCATTATTTCAGAATTCACCCTACACTTCCAAAAAACATTCCTCATTTCACCTTTAATTATAATAGAGCACACATGTCAGTATTGACTCGTTTAAATTTGATCATGATCGCTTTCCATCTCACTTATATAAAATTGGAATACTTAACTCTCCTGTCTGTAGTTGTGACAATATATCCATTGGTGATCTAAATCATATATTTTTAGAATGTTCTCTGAACTCTCATCTCAATCTTCTTCAATTTTATATCAAGAACTAATTCATCACGAGTGTCCATTGCCACTAAATATTACAGCTCTCCTTTCTTCCTCAGATAAAGCGGTACTAGATTCCATCAGAAATTCAAAAATAGCGGTATAATTTAGAAATAGACAATATGAAATCATTTAATGTAATTAAGAATTTACATGTTTTGTGGCAAATAGATTTTGTCTGATGCCAGGATCTCTCTCACACACAAATATTAAATTAACTTAAATCATGAAAACAGTATTGGAAAAAAGCGGTATGACGTTTTTTTGTTTAAGAAAAAACGTTTAATTGTGATGAGTGGTTCCTGAGATACAACCGGTCAAAGTTGACCGGCATTGACGGCAAAGATAAACAAGACGATCATAATTTTTGAAACATCACCTTTTTATTTTTGTCCTCTTTCTCCACACCAATTTTCATATCTTTAAAATACTTTAATAATAAAACATTTATTATTATAATAAAAACTATCGATATTATGAGTGAAAATTGCCAAAAACCAACAATATTCTGTCTTCCTTGCTATTTTTCTTTTTTCTTGAATCTTTCCTTGTTGTATCTCATTCCACATTTCTGGTGTATGAGGGGTTAAATATACTTATCATTTTTTCTTAAAATACGTTAGTCATAAATTTTTTTTGCAGCATATCTCGCTTAATTTGAATGTAATCGCCATTTAATATTGTTTATTTTAAAGGTCTTTTTGAGCACGACAAAAGGTATTGGTAGCATTATACATCTACAATCGACCGTTTCTCTGATATTTCAATACACCAATTTGAGCATGCACCAAAAAAACAAACTCTTCTCACCTACCATATTATCTCTTTTTGTATTATAACTAGAAGACTTATGACGAACCGAATCTCTTTGTTTTCTTATAAGCTACAAAAATGTTTTATATAGTTTTTTTAGTGAGATGGATAGTTTTTAAGGTATTCCCAAAAAACCGTCCAAAAGGAGTCATTGTTTAATGAAAATGGCAAATTTTCAACCACGAATAACTCAAAAAGTATAGAGTTTTCAAAAAAATATATAGAACAGTTTTTGCTTAGAATTAGGTTCTGTAGCCACTTCCGTGGTTATTTTAACCGAAAAATTGTCCACCCCCGAGAAGGGGTGGACCCCCAATATAAAAGCACACATCGGCATATGGTAGACTTTGAATCAGAAGATAAGTAGAAATTTCATTAAAATCCATGCGGTAGGATAGAATTCGAAGGTAATATCCTATTCTTGCTCCCATTGACTGGCGTATATCTAATGTTATAGTCTAAGACAGTGGTTCCCAACGGGGGCGGTACCGCCCACCGGTGGGCGTTGAAGAGAGATAAGGGGACTTTTTGGGTCCAAGGAAAATTTGGGGAGCGTTGAGGAACAGCTGCCGCCCCCCTAAAGTAACTCATTGCTTCTAACAACTTTGCTTTTTGCTTCTCACATAGAAATAGAGAAGGTGAATCCGAAAATATAAACGAAATGCACAAAATGCATTTTGGTTATGCACCGTGCAATTTTTTATTTATCACTCAGTCCAACACTCCAACAATTTCGACGTTGCAGTCGAACGTTTCAGTTTGGTTAGTATAATTCCACTTCCAGTAGAACATTTCTGCTTTAAGTGAATTTTGGCTCCTCCTTCGCGCAGCGGCATGGTCAGGCATAACTTAATCATTCGAGATTGTTTCGCTAAAGCAGGGTGGTGAATTTTCTGTGTGTTATTTGCAGAAAGTTGCAGTGCATTTATTAGAGATATATTTTATTGTAATACATATTTGTCACAAAGGTAAGTATCTACGTGGCATTTATATCACTTACTATAATTCTTTATTATTTTTCCCTATCGTAATTTACGAGGTATTTGTAAAAATGTAATAAATCTAAATTTGTTTCCTTATATGTATAGTTATTGTAAAATATTCAAAAAGTACCAACTTGCACAAACTGGATCAAAGTAAAAAGTTAATTAGGACCTACCTACACTGAGAGAAGAATTGGGGAAAAAGTACAAAAAATCTTAATAAAATTTACTATACTGAATAGTAATCTGATCATAGACTGCCAAAAATAAACTATTTACTGAATATAAAGTTATTTTTATAATATGTGTACAGTATGGTAATTTTTAATAAGTTGTTTTGTAATTTTTCCTCAAATTCTTCTCTCAGTGTATATTTATTTACTTGGGGCATGTTTTAAATTTCTCGACTACTTGCTTGGATATTCCGCCACTCTGAAATATTGATTTTGCTACCTAAAAAAATATTTAAAAGTTTATTATTTAAAATTATCAAAGCGGTGGCTACAGCATATTTATTTTTACAGATATACCTACAGTATGTCCGATCCAAAGAAAAAGTGGAGACAATACAATGTCGAATATTTGAAGTATGGTTTTATTCAGTCGCCTTCTAATTACCAATGTGTTTAATTTGCTTGTTAATCAAGAATTTTGGCTGCAATGTCAAATTTCAGTATTATATCCAGCTTTATGGGCTGCTTCAAAGAAGTTTTTCATTGCCTTTCCTTCATCGTATTTAGCCGAAAGAGGATTTAGCATAGTCAGCAATTTATTAACAAAGAAGAGAATAGACTGTCCATAGTGGAGCGCGGTGATTTAAGATTGCTGATGACAAGTATGGAACCAAATATTGACAGATTACTATCATTACATCAAGCTCAGCCTTCTCATTAAAAATGTTATATTATTATTATATTGTTTTTTATGATATGTATTTAAGTTAAAGTTTGATCAATACATGAATACTGTATTTTTGAATAAAACATTTTCTTTTAATTTGTTGTTGCTTGGATTAGTTAAGGGGCCGTCGAATCATATTTAAGGTAGCCTTTGACCCAAAAAAGGTAAAACAATTGTGAATGAAAGTGCGTTACTAATTTTAAGAATGGAAGAGTTTTTGAATGGGGGGCGTTAAGTATTTTGTTTTTGGAAAAATGGGCGGTAGGCCGAAAAAGGTTGGGAACCACTGGTCTAAGAGCTAGTGAACCCTCCGACTAACGGTCGTCCTGTAAGACTAGAATTTTGTAGTGATAATTCATAGCACACCAAGGCTAAAAACTCCTTACAGGAAGACCGTTAGTCGGAGAGTTTAGACTCGGACAAACATAAGTTTGGGATTGCGACGTAGCGTTTCGCGCAGACAAGCAAACCATTTCTGCCAGTGGCGGACGGAAACCGGCAGATTTGAAATAAATTTTTATAAGTAAATCATAATAGTACCTAAATTATATTTAATTAAAGCGAATAATGAATTTGTTTCTTTTTATTTTCATAGTTTGTGATAATTATGAAGCCTATAATCAGTTGCATTTGATAAAATAATGAGCAAAATATTAGGAGTACTTTAATATATGACAAATTCCTCAATACTTACAGTTATGTAATAACATTATCAGGCAGGAAGGAAGGATTACAAACAAGTGTTTATTTTTACTAATTCTAATATACAGGGTGCGCCAAACCTCTGGTCTTCTTTGATTACGGCTAAACTATAAGATATACAAAAAAATGTTTATAACAAAACTAATGTGTATCAAAGAGGTCTATAATTTAAAATTATTTTCAATTATACAGGGTGAGTCAGAACGACGGTATGAACCAAAGTTGTATTTTTTTAAATGGAACACCCTGTATATTAAATCATTTTTGAATATATTATTTAAAAATATGAAAAATTTGTATAAGGTCTTATAGGCCTAAAGTTAATAATTTTCAAAATATTTACATTTTTATTGAGAAAAATGGTAATATTTATAGGGTTGTGGATTATGTTTCCAAGGAAATAAAAATTTAGGTGATTGATCAAAGTTTTTAAAATATAGTGTTATTTTTAAATAATTTAATATTTTTTACTTTTAGCCATAAAATATACAGTGTGATCACTATTTGCAAATACAAAATTTTCTCATTTTGTTTAAATGGGACACCCTGTATATTAGTTTTGCGTTTGGTAGTAAATATTACAACCTTTCTTTTGGTATAAGGTTGTATGTACCTAGCATGTTTCGTTTTGTAGATATTTTAAAAAAACTATAGATTTTACGTTTTTGCGGATTTTTTATTTAAAAATTTTTTTGCAAAAAAAATAATTATAATCTGGTTTTAGAAACATACACTAAAATATAAAATATGAAAATAAAAACGTAATTAAAGATTAAAATAAATCGTATGCTAGTACAATTCAATTGAATTTAATAACTTTAAATTATTTTACAAAAAATATTTTACCTTATTAATGAATACATAAATTAGTTACTAAATTAAATAAACAACCAAATTTTAAATCAATCGTAGTAATTCTTCTACCGCAGCAACTTTCCTGTACCAAATTAATTGTTAGTTATATTGTATTTACGAGTAAGATCAGTTAATAACTTTTTAATTTATTACATATTGAGAACGTATAAAGTATGCTTTGAAACAAATGAACGTTATGGAAGTATATTAAGAAGTAAATAGTATCTATGTACCTACTCGTGTCACAAAAGCTGGTAATAATTTCTAATGGTTTCGCCCAAAACAAATGTCATATCCAAAAATTTTTCGGTTAAAAAATTAAAATTTAAAATATAAAAAATTTGTACAAAAATTTCAACTACAAAAGTATTACCAGTTTTTGTGACACCAGTAAATACTATTTATATTAATAAATAATTTGGATGATACATTTAACATTCATTTGTTTCAAAGCATACTTTATAATAATTTTTATATTCTCAAGATGTATGTAAGTAAATTTAAAAGGTAAATTAAAAGTTTAACTAAATACAATTTAACTAACAATTAATTTGGTACAGGAAAGTTGCTGTAGTAGAAAAATTACTACGGTTGATTTTAAATTTGGTTGTTTATTTAATTTAGTAACTAATTTATGCATTTATTAATATGGTAAAATATTTTTTGTAAAATAATTTAAAGTTATTAAATTCAATTGAGTTGTACAAGCATACGATTTATTTTAATCTTTAATTACGTTTTTATTTTCATATTTTATATTTTAGTGTATGTTTCTAATACCAGATTATAATTGTTTTTTTTTGCAAAAAAAAATTTAAATAAAAAATCCGCAAACACGTAAAATCTATAGTTTTTTTAAAATATCTACAAAACGAAACATGCTAGGTACATACAACCTTATACCAAAAGAAAGGTTGTAATATTTACTACAAAACGCAGAACTAATATACAGGGTGTCCCATTTAAAAAAAATGAGAAAATTTTGTATTTGCAAATAGTGATCACACTGTATATTTTATGGCTAAAAGTAAAAAATATTAAAATATTTAAAAATAACACTATATTTTAAAAACTTTGACCTATCACCTAAATTTTTATTTCCTTGGAAACATAATCCACAACCCTATAAATATTACCATTTTTCTCAATAAAAATGTAAATATTTCGAAAATTATTAACTTTAGGCCTATAAGACCTTATACAAATTTTTCATATTTTTAAATATATTCAAAAATGATTTAATATACAGGGTGTTCCATTTAAAAAAATAAAACTTTGGTTCATACCGTCGTTCTGACTCACCCTGTATAATTGAAAAAAATTTTAAATTATAGACCTCTTTGATACACATTAGTTTTGTTATAAACATTTTTTTGTATATCTCATAGTTTAGCCGTAATCAAAGAAGACCAGAGGTTTGGCGCACCCTGTATTTATTTTCTAAACAATAATTCTAAACAAAGTTTTAATTACGATTCTTCGGATGATTCTAAGATATCTATTCTGGAATTTGAATCACTGTCCTCATCCTCAGAAAAGCTTTCTTCTGATGAACCAGTATTAATAAAAAATTTTAGGTTTTCCAGCGTAGCGTCTAACAAATGCTCTTTTTCTATTAGGGTGTCTTCATATTTGTTTATGTGTTTACATGTTACCCCATTCTTGTATTAACACTTCTGAAAATTTTTTTTTCGTTATATTTTCAACATCATTTATGTTGATTGTTGTATTATGACTGGCCACCCTACCTTTTACCAAAGCCCATATTTTTTCTATAGGGTTCAACTCAGGATGATAGGGAGGCAAGCAAAGTACTTTGTGTCCGTGCTGTTCAAGCTCATGATCTAATGCATAAACAGGTGGAAAACGTGGTTTATGGACTTGTATAATTTTGTACAATTCTGGCTTGGTTAAGTTTACTGGAAAAGGGATGCTTTTTTCTGTAACCACTTTACCATAATATCCTTACGGCTGGCAGATGTCACATTTTTTTCCATTGTTACGTTATGGTAGGATGCATTGTCAACTATCAGAACCGAGTTTTTGGGTAATTTGGGTAAGAGCTGACTTCTGACCCACTTCATAAAATTAAGGTGGTTCATATCGCCATGATAGTCACCACTCTTGGATCCTGAAAGCAAAAATATGAAATTATTGTACAAATTTTTTTAGATGATTTCTCGGCGAATTACAATAATAATTTTATATTATTATCTTTACTTAATGTTCCGTTATCAAAAGCTTTTTGCCGAACGACCTTTGCCTTGTTATTAGTTTCATAGACAGCCTTTTGTGAAATTTTTTCAACAGTAGAATTTGGTTTACTGTGAAACTTAATTATAAAAGTAATTATGGCTTACATCATTGTTACTGTTATTAAAATTAACTTTTTAATTAAAAACATGTACCTGATTTAGAAATTAACAGAGCGTTAGGTACAAATCCAGTCTCTCCTCCAGCATGAACAATAATCAGGCTTTTGCCATTAGAAATTGGTTTCTTGAACGTTTTTCCACTTTGATCTCCCCAGTAATATGGTGGAGTACGACTGCTATGTATACAGGGTGTTTGGTAAAGAATGGGTCATAGCTTAACCTCAGGTTCCTGAGGTTAAAATAGGCCGATTTAAGCTAACTTACCTTAGTACAAAGTTTATAATAACCGAGATACAGGGTGTCAAAGTTAAACTTTTTTTTTATTTATTATTGAGTATTTCCTGACAGGTATGAGATAACAACATGAAATTTGGTATGTGGGGGTTTTTTGGGTCGAGAAAACTAAATTCCCTACCAAAAATTATGTATTGCCCAGAGGGCGCCACATACGCCTTTCAGCACTCATTTATTACGTTCAATTTTTTTTATCCCTCACTCTGTATAATTCTGACATTAAAATTTTTATTCTCCTGTTAGTTTTACTTAAAAAAGGTATACTTCTTTCATCTCCCTAAACTCAACCGTTTTCGAGATAAACGCATTTTAAATCTGCGATACACCATCATTTTTAGCATAATATCATTGTAGTTACACCCGAAAAATAACTTAAAACCATAAAATTATCCAAAAATGTATCGCAAATTTCTTCAAATGGAATTTGCGATGCAACGACATAAATTTGAGAACTGGCCAAATTATTATGGTTTTAAGTTATTTTTCGGGTGGAACTACAATATTATGCTAAAAATGATGGTGTATCGCAGATTTAAAATGCGTTTATCTCGAAAACGGTTGAGTTTAGGGAGATGAAAAAAGTATACCTTTTTTAAGTAAAACTAATAGGAGAATAAAAATTTTAATGTCAAAATTATACAGAATGAGGGATAAAAAAAATTGAACGTAATAAATGAGTGCTGAAAGGCGTATGTGACGCCCTCTGGGCAATCCATCATTTTTGGTAGGGAATTTAGTTTTCTCGACCCAAAAAACCCCCACATACCAAATTTCATGTTGTTATCTCATACCTGTCAGGAAATATTCAATAATAAATAAAAAAAAAGTTTAAATTTGACACCCTGTATCTCGGTTATTATAAACATTGTACTAAGGTAAGTTAGCTTAAATCGGCCTATTTTAACCTCAAGAACCTGAGGTTAAGCTACGGCCCATTCTTTACCAAACACCCTGTATAAGTTTCATCAGTATAAATTATGTTTCTAACCTCAGATCGAAATTTAATCAGCTGCTTTAAATACTCTGTTCGTTTTAAACGAATGTCATAACTTTCCATTAGGACACTCCTATTGTATTCGGTTTTTCTCCCCCTGTAATTTGTTCGAGATAATTTGTTAACTTTAACAATACTTACGTCGATTTACTTAAAGGTATTAACAGGTTTTCGGTTGTTTTGAAATGTACTGCCTCTTGTTCCATAAATGTAGTAACATTATAAATGATTGCCTTTGCTTGGCTATTCAATCCCAGCCCTTTGATTCCTATCTTTTTATGAGGCATATTGTTAAATAACTAATCACTAAACTTAACACACTAGAGATACACTAAATGTCTTAATAATACACTAATTACTACTATTAATATACCAAACACTAAGCTAAAAACTATTAATAAAATATCCAACACGATCAAATCGTTAAACACTCTCTGCGATATGTAATGCACTTCTAACTACGACAATGGCGACCAGCAAATTGGCCGTTTCCATGGTAACGCTAGTAAACAAGAACCACTGCGCATCATCGAGTTATGAATCATATTCCCAAACTTATGTTTGTCCGAGTCTACTAGCTCTTAGACTATTAATGGGAACTTCATTTACCTTTATTCCAGTTTGACCCTCTAGCGTTTCCAGCTTTTTTCAGGATCTCTTCCGAGTAGGCATTAAAAACAATTGGCGACAACATGCATCCTTGTCTCGCCTGGGTGAGATGTAACAGGTAACGATAGCTACTTTTTCTAGTTTGATTTATATGTGCTCCTCTCTCTTTATAATCTTATTTATGCAGACTTTCAGATTTAAGGGGTAGATTGCTACATCTTCCCTGTTGTCCATCTGTTATTTTAGATGATTTTCTTGTTTAGTTCGGTGGTTCGGTCGATATTGGTAGTTGCTGGCTTACTTGCTCACTTTTCTATTCTATTCTATGAGGGTACGAATACCTAGTATTCCCCATTTGCAAGAGGCCGTGATAGGAGACTTAACAAAACTGCCACAGACTAAATAAGGCAATCATGAGTTAAAAGTAAACAAGTAAAGAAAAACAACTTTTTAATCGCAAAATTGGTCCCTTACAATAGAAAATAAAATATTTTGCTTAAACACAAAATAGCCTAGACTAAGATATAAAAATATTTGAAGTAAAAAATTACTCTAACTAGATATACAATGTCATATACATGTGGATAAGTGTAATAATATAATAATGTTGATCACAGTCTTCCAATAACAACGGTTAAGTCTTTTGATTAGTAATGATGGTTATATTTAAATTCGAAATATTATTTCATCCAAAGTTTACAATGGACCAAATATTTTTAAGTACCGTGCAGAAGACGTGACGTATTTTAACTTTAAATAAATATATACAGCATGTTTAGTTTTAAATTAGATATACGCCTTATAAACAGCAACACTGCGCGCCATCGAATACCAGACGGTTCCCGCTTTACACACTAATGCACCCGATTCTCGCCGATTCTAACTCCGTAGCTCTGTCATTCGGCGATTAACCAACGATAGTGGAATAAGCAACGTTGCCGATGTTAGCGCTTCCTTCAGTGGCCTATATCTAATTGAAAACTAAACGTATTGTATGAATCTAAATCTCCTAAGTTGATTGCTCATTCTGAAAACTTTTCACTGGGTAATTTTCATTGCAACTAGAGAAAATAGACTATGATTTCCAACTTTACTCATAGAAATTTAATAATTTTACAGTCTATTTTACAACTTCAATGTGAAGAAGCTACAATGTATTCCTTCTAAAAGTAACCAAAATAATTGAAGAATGTAAGTAAATAATTTTGCAAGTGCCAAAATTCAATATTTCTTTAACTCTGGTCTGTCCTGCCCAATAAGCCCTACAACGTTCTAATGTAAGTAGCATAATTAAAACTTATACCACTCTCTACAAGATGGCAGTCCGTGTATATCCCAGAACAAATGTTATTAATAATAATGGTCCAAGTGCAGTGGTGTCATGGCAAAATTAGCAGTGCCGGAACGCACTTTTACTAACTTTTTAACAAGTAAAATATTACTTGATGTTTTTTTAATACAAGTTACGTCTGCATATTTTAAAATGTATATGCATTTGCTTAATTCAAAAATATTTAAATTCTGGAATTTTTATTTTATTTTAATTGTTGCTGGTATCATGGTGCCGGAACGGCGTTCCGACACCATGACACCACTGTCCAAGTGCCAAGTACTTGATTAGCCTTTTTCATATTTAAAACATTAATTACTACAGACGGCATAGAACGGCAGGCATTGGACGGCAACAGAACTACTAGTTCTTTTTTATATTGTCTGAAAGGACATTGATACAGTTGACCCGGCATTGGTCGCTAGGTTAGCCGTTACGTCAGTCGTAGCGCGTGAGATTTTGTCTCACATATACAATATACATATAAATTTTTCAAAATAGATTTTAAACTTAATAAAGTTATTATTAGCTTTACACGATGTGACTGTTGATGCGCTTGTACATTTTAATCTAAAAATGTAGAAATAATATTAATATTTCAATATATTTAAATTTCAAATTTGTACTATACTAAATTTACATTCAAGATGCAGTAGAAATAAACAAACTAAGACACGTTAAATGCTACTAGGAGCACTACCGAATCATAATTTACAATGTATAAACTTTGGAAATCATGATTTGGGATTTACAATGTATATACATTGTAAATTATGATTCGGGAGTGCTCCTAGTATCATTTAACGTGTCCTGGTTTGTTTATTTCTACTGCATCTTGATTTTAAATTTAGTATAGTACTTTTATTTTATTGTCTTGCAACAGGGCAAGTTCTAAAATTATCTTTGCATGATTCATATTGCAAATACAAAATAAACTAACGCTACAATATAGAATAATACTAAATGATATTATACACGGTAGTCGTGAGATCAGAGAATATCTCACGTGAAGCGCACTGACTTAACAACTGGGCCATACTAAGTCAACTGGGCCACCATCTGAGCAGACGAGTCTATTAAAATGTAGAGGAAGGATAATAATTATTAGGAGGCTAGAAGGAACTACAGCATGTGCAATTTACCAGGGAAAAAGTTGTGTGCAATATTCTGAAACCGTGACAGAAAATCTCATGTAGCGATCAATGCCGGGTTAAAGTTTAAAAAAGCATTTAAAATATTTTTGCTTAGTTTTTGGTGCTTGGACTATTATTTAATTACACTCTTCATTTGTGTTCATTTAATTCTACGATATTTTAATTTTATCACTTTCTTACATAAAATATATTAACGTCTTTTTGAGAACTAGCATGGCTTTCCATTATTACTAGCTAGTCTAAAAAGATATATAGCTTATCAGTTGCACTAATACAATGTGAACCAACTGATAACGTAAATTATTTATAAATATGTGAAGATTTGGCGGGAATTTGGAGGAATTCGGCTTTAATTAGCAAATCTAGGTTGGCACTTAAATTTGGGATAAAGGGAATGAGGGTGCAACAAAATCTAATCTACAAGAATCAACCGGAAGGGGCTTCGGACTACAGAAATGGATTATTTGAAATCTGCAGAAAGATTGATGTGTCATAGAGAAAGAGTAAGAAATAAGTAAAGTACACAACTATAACAGATGCCATGTCCAAACAATACAAAGAATATCAAATCCAGATGTCGAAATCATAAAAGTAGAAAACATATCAGAGCAAAAAGCTGGATAGAAGGTATTTAGTTAGAAATATTAGATAATTGAAAGAAACTAGGAAGACGAAAGAGGCGAATGGATATCAGATGATGGTATGTATTTAGTTGACAGTGATTATTAAAGAATTCCCATACTCAACAGACGATTCTTACTGCGATATCGAATATTTCCAATTCACAGTCTTAGATCTTATTGCTGAAGGTTGTCCAAAGATTATTCCCGCTTAAGGCTTGGCATGGTGTGCGGAGGGCCGTGAATACAGAGCGAGGTATACCCTTCTCTCCAAAGAAACTTGTTTCGGCCTCCAAGTTGTGCAAAGATCCCGGTCTAGACAGAATGTCTGGAATGATTGGGACCTGTGTGGCTTGTGGGTCACATGAATGCTCTGCTTGAGACACAGGTGTTTCCGGGGCCTTGGAAAATCTCGAGGCTCATACTCATGCCTAGAGGTGTTGGAAAGTATCGGCCTATTTGTCTTCTTTCGAGCATAAGCAAATTGTACAAGAGGATGTTGCGTAAGTGGATCAAAGGGTGATAGAAAGGTCTGGGAGTTTGTCTCCAAGGCACAGTATGGATTTTGCAAGGGTAGAGTACGATAGAAGCGGTGATTGGAGGGAGTGGAGACCGCAACACGTGGGCGGTTCTGCTCCTCTTCGACATACGAAATGCTTTTAATATGTTGCATTGGTCCTCTGTGCTGGGTCCTCTAGTCGCGAGGAATTGTCCCGCATATTTGATGAATATCGTCCCGGATTATTTGTTCGAGAGGAAAATTAGGTTGAGAGAGGCGTGATAAGATGTTATGGCTGGGGTGTCCTTTGTCCGGTACTATGAAACCTGTCTTACAATGGGGTTAAGGATTGCAAATTCGGAGAATAGTTTACCCCTTTCGCATTCGCGAATGATCTCGCGGTGCTGGTAGCATCGTCGGACTATTGGAATTCCTATTCCGGATATGGTATACAAGAGTTCTGATCCAGGACTGGATAAATAACCATGTACGGGTGTGTGGATCACTCCTAGGAAGTACGTCAAGTACATGGAGGTGGTCTTACATACGAATGGAGTTAAAGGCGCACGTCCGGGAGGTGATCTGTAAGGCGGCTGCGCTGGAGAGGGTAATGTCAATATAGGGGGACCCAAATTCGAAAGGAAGGATTGTTCTACAAGGAGTTGCGAAAGCTTATCATCATTTGCGTGGCACCAGTCTGGAGCTGTGGAAAGACAGGCTTACAAGAGGCTGCATCTAATGGATTACTTTGAATTGTATATTCTAAATGCCAAGCTTAACTAGTTGATATAAAGTTTAATGTACAGATCTCTACATTATCATTAACGAAAATATTAGCTATAAGGACTGGAAGAATATTAAGGACTTTCTATTTTCTAAGACAATTTATATTTCTAAATGGCACTTTATAAACAATGTCTTTGTAGATTGAAACCTTATATCTCAGTCTTTATTTCTCAGTTTATTTTTTCATAAATATTTTAAAAAATATATTGATTTCCTAAAAATACATCAGAAGAATATTTGAAAAAAAAATAAAAATAGTCAATTTGTAAAGGAAACATTTTGAGAGATAAGAAAATAGAAATTGTGATAACTTTAATTAGAATGAAATTATTTCGAAAAAAAAACAGAACCATACATATCGTCCCTGCCATTTTCCAACTATCGAATGTGAAAAGTGGTACTTTTCAGGAGAGCAAAATAACTCTTTTTTTTAGAGACTCCAAGTCAGCGCATTGTGTAATGTTTAATCCTTGTTAGATTGATAACAAATTTGAACTGCTTATCATTTTTTTCTTTCCAAAAAAACACATTCGTTACTTTGCTTTTTGTATTAATCAAAGATCTGTTTCGGTCCGATGATTCAAAGTAGCGAATGTATAATAGCGAATAACTGTATAATCAAATAATGAAAATCCGTTAAAATGAAATCATAAACTGCCTCACAAGAATTTCTTGGAAGCGATACTGAAACAAAATTCGCACAAATTGTAAACGTGCATTTTATTCTTTTCAGCAGTTTAGCATTTTCAACAGTTTACAGATTATAATTGAATAACTGTTGAATAAATTACAACACAAACTAAGGAATGTGACACATTCGACATTTAGCGTTGTACAAATATACCTTTAGTTATATTTATACAAAACAAAAGTATCGAATATAACCATTTTCGTCAGTTTGCAGTCAACCAAATGAAAAAGTGTTTATATTCGATGGTTTAAACAGCATATTTCCCGCAATCCTAATCAAGCTACAATAATGAGAATTTGCCACAAGATGTATCACATATAATGCGAGGGCAAGTTATCGAATCTGAAAAACCCGATTTTTTTACATTCGATAGTTGGAAATGGTAGAGACGATATATAATTAAATAAATCTGTACTGATAAGTAAAAAGGTATCAAGTCAAAAATATCGATTTTGACAAATTTTTTAGTATGTTAAAAAAATCGATAAAGAGCAATGAAAGCGATTAAATTTCAATGCTTAGTTGAATTTAATAATTAATTTCAAAATATACCTGAAAATCAATCGATTTATATTACTTTTTATCGATTTTTTAACGTACTAAAAAACTTAAAATCGATAATTTTGACTTAAGACCTTTTTACTTACAGTATATAAATATATGTAAACGCAAATAGAAGATTAAATTTTATGAGATTTTTTTAAACGATGATTTGGTTTAGTAGGAACCAAACTGAGAAATTGGTAAGACCACTAAATGGATGTGTTAAATGTAAACAAGTGCAACAAGAGAAAGAAATATCGATTTAACCATTGGGCGTAACCCAGTGGAATTTAGAAATTTCGAGATCTTTTTCGGCTCTAACTAACTGTGAGATCTTCGTTGTACAAAATTTGGCACAATTTTAATTCTCTAAACTTATGGCAGTGTCCTTAATTAATCCAAGTGAAGTGGGCTTAAAAGTCTTCTTATTGGATTGGGGTTTTAGTAAGTCCACGGGTAAGAAATCTTCGTAATCGTTGATAAGTTTAATTAGTCCATGGGAAATGAACTTAAAGAAGTTTTCTTATGTGTTTTAATACTTTACAGTGCATCAGCCTAAATAGTCGAAGAAAAATAGTAAAATGTTACATGTTGCATTATTTAAAACTATTGTGACGACTATTACTCTTCTTGAAATTAGAGTGACGGACTGTAGACTATACAGCTGCTATATATACATATTCTTATTTAGGACTTTATTAGTTTTTAATAGTTTTGAAGGTCAGTTCGATTTACATTAAACAAGCTTTGGTAATTTTGATCGAACTGTTTATTGCAATTTTTAAGAAGCCAATCATAACAGAAACTAAATTACACAGCTGTTCGCTTTTATTGAGTTTGATTTATCACTTTAGTTGTGTAAAAAAACGTTGAGCACTTACAGAATCACTACGTCCATAAGTTAATTAAAATCATATTTTTTTAAATTTGTATTTGTGGTTGGTTACCCCAAATTTTGGTTCTATTAGAGTTAAATACCAAAATTATTATGGTCTAGAAAAGTCACAGCATGTTGACACACTATACAGGGTGAGTGGGGAGGAACGCGCCAAACTTTAAGACTGTATAATATACATAAAAGTTTTAAAAAATAACTCATATGTTGTTATTCGATTTTCATTTGTTTCCGAGATATGGGGTGTTAAAATTTTTATTACAAACTGACGACTTATTTATTGCTCTAAAACCGGTTGAGGTGTGCAAATGAAATTTGGTGTAATAGTCTGAAATTTTTTAAAGATAAAAATGGTACGCCACTGAAATATTTTAAATTAAAATCTTTCTTGAATTCCTCGTTCAATTTGTGACAAAAAATCTAACTTCCTTTTTTTCATGTGATGCTTAGTTTTCATGCAAAAAATAAAACATCTTAATTCTACAAAGATTTCGACAAAGTTTCTATATGAATGTGTAGAAACTTATTTCGAATACTTTGTAAGCGTTAAGATATTTTATTTTTTGCATGAAAATGAAGCATCGTATGAACAAACATGAAGATAGATAAAATCCAGGAGGAAAATAAACTTCCTGTAGCTGGCTGTATACCATAAATCACAAAAATACCAAGTTTCTTGTAAAAGGTATATATTAAAATACCCTAAATAAGGGTCACAATACAAAACGTTTTCGGATTAAGGAATCCATCATCAGTGTTTAAAAGCCAAAATTTGCATGCCTGAGCCACCAAAATGTATCGGATAAAAACCCTTTAAATGTAAATAATAAGGATGTTTTACATATTTATATAAAATTCATTGGATGGTATAGATAAACCTGGATGTTACCCAGGGCAACACAGGACTCTCTCCACGTGGTTGGAACTTTTTTTGGAGAAAACCTCACATATTGGATTTCAATGGCCAACTGTTGGCCAATAGTTGGCCATTGAAATCCAATATGTGAGGTTTTCTCCAAAAAAAGTTCCAACCACGTGGAGAGAGTCCTGTGTTGCCCTGGGTAACATCCAGGTTTATCTATACCATCCAATGAATTTTATATAAATATGTAAAACATCCTTATTATTTACATTTAAAGGGTTTTTATCCGATACATTTTGGTGGCTCAGGCATGCAAATTTTGGCTTTTAAACACTGATGATGGATTCCTTAATCCGAAAACGTTTTGTATTGTGACCCTTATTTAGGGTATTTTAATATATACCTTTTACAAGAAACTTGGTATTTTTTATGAAGATAGATGGTTTGTCAGAAATTGAACAGGGAATTGAAAATTAATTTTTAATTTGAAATATCTCAGTAGCGTACTATTTTTTTTCTCTAAAAAATTTCGGACACATCCATACGCGCGCCAATGGTGAATATAAAATTCTTAATTGTGTGTCAAATATGCGCAATAACTATGTCTTAAAACCCACCAAATTTCATTTGCACACCTCAACCGGTTTCATAGCAATAGATAAATCGTCAGTTTGTAAGAAAAATTTTAACATCCCATATCTCGGAAACAAATGAAAATCGAATAACAACATATGAGTTGTTTTTGATTATTTTTACGTATATTATACAGATTTTACAGCCTTAAAGTTTGGCGCGTTCTTCCCCACTCACCCTGTATATAGCTTATGAATCTTACTGTTAAAATCTTTATAATAGCAAAAATGGTTTACTTCAAACCGATAAAAGCGAACAGCTGCTAATTATTTTAAACGAAATATTTTTATGGCAGATTTGTTATTGCGCTTAAATCAACACACCTTTTACTACACAGAGTACAAAAATAAAAAATATATAATTCCGCTACTATCATTCGATTTAAGCAAGAAAACAAAAACTGCCGTGGCAATTTGCAAAAAGTAACCAAAATATTCATCCAGAATATAATCGAAAAAAAAAAAATAAATAAATAGTTGTTTGGTCTGGAATAGAATGATGCTGACCTTCATTTTGAAAGTATGTTATTTATAAACAATTGTTTTAAATAGTTTTCAAAAACTAAAAGAAAATAATGCATTCACGAAATGATCAATTGTTTAAACAAGTCATAAATCATCATCCGTATAAAAAATAAATGTTCAATAAGCATGTAATCCCTGTAATATTGAGATGCTAAAATAAAAGCCAGCATTATAAAAAATTTACATATTAGATGGTTACTTTTTGTCGTCTTCTGGGATTACTGGTTTTATAGTTAAATCAAGATTTTGGAAGTACGGATGTCTAGCGATTTGTTTTGCACTTATCCTATTCGCTGGATTATAGACCAGCATTTCTTGTAATAAATTTTTACCGTCGTCGTCTAAGCTTTTAACTTGACTAGCCAGGTTAAAGTTAACCCAGTTTGGGAATGTAGCTTTGTAGTTCGGAAAAGAAGAAACTTCTGGCCAGATATCATCGGTAGGTGTTCTGAGAATCCTAGAAAAACAATATTTATACAATATAAAGAGTGAGTCTGTAATTTGGAATAAATTCAATAGTTCAAATACTAATTGTTATTGTGAAAAATGCTCAGACTTGTCAATTAGTATTTCAAATCGAAATTTTTTACATACAATAATATTGTATACAGTGTGTCCCAATTTAGAGATATGACGTCATCATTGATTTTTTTAAATGGCAACACTGGCATTTTGATAGCTTTTTTGATAGAGTGTGTAAAGTTATACATAACTGCAAAATATCAAATTTTTATCCCTGCCATTTAGAAGATAATAAAAAGTAACAAAGTTATGAAAAACAAGTAATCAGATAATTGAATTTAATTATTTCAATTAAACTAATGATCATAATGTTGTCCCATTTTAAGGATATTCTAAGATATTGTCAAACAGTCAATGGGCAACTTTATGAGCATTTGCTTAATTGAAATAATTAAATTCAATTATTTGATTACTTGTTTTTCATAACTTTGTTACTTTTTATTATCTTCTATATGGCAGGGATAAAAATTTGATTTTTGCAGTTATGTATAACTTTACACACTCTATCAAAAAAGCTAACAAAATGCCAGTGTTGCCATTTAAAAAATCAATGATGACGTCATATCTCTAAATTGGGACACCCTGTATACATGATTATTGTATGTAAAAAATTGCGATTTGAACTATTAATCGACAGGTCTGAGCATATTTCAAAAAAACAATTGAATCGCTTATTTCAGAAACAACCTAAGTCACATTTTAGCGATTTTGAGTTTATTGGCGAGGAACCGCAAAGTGGGTGACGCCTGGTGGCGAATTTGAAAAGCATTAACTCTAGGAAAACATTGACTTTGCCATTAATTTGTGTACATATTTGCGGTCAGTTTATGTTGTAATTAACAATGATTTCCACTTAAAAAAACTATTGCAGTGTTCCTCAGTATTCATTCCTATTATAGTCTACGTAATGACCTAAACTATCCAATGCCAAATCACACATTTTGTTAATTTAACGTTTGTATTAAACGTAACTGGAGCGGGAACATGTGAACAAAATGAAGGCACACTATACTATTCTGGAAGTGTAGAAGATGACGTACATCATAGGAATGGAGTTGGCATATTTATAACATCTAAATTCAAGAAATATGTAAAAAAATTTGTACCTGTAAATGACAGACTAGCGATACTCCAATTAAATAGTAAACCATTTAATGTCAATGTTATCCAGATATATGCCCCTACTTCAGAAAAGAAATATGACAATGATGTTGAATCATTCTATAGTCAATTAAAACAGACACTTAACAATCTAAAAAGGAACGAAATCACATATATTATTGGAGATTTTAACGCGAAAATTGGTCAAGGACGAAGATCTGACCTGATAGGTGGATATGGACTAGGGGAGAGCAATGAAAGAGGCGATAGATTATACCAGTTCTGTCAAGAACATGACATGATAATCGCAAATACATGGTTCAAATTACACAAAAGAAGATTATATACATGGAAGGGACCAGGAGATAACTCGCTTCATATAATTAGAAATCAGATAGATTATATTCTAGTAAACAAGAGATTTAAGAATGGTGTCAAGAGATCAACGACATATCCTGGTGCAGATATCGGTTCAGACCATAACCCTCTAATAGCTGACATCCAAGTGAAGCTCAAAAAAGTCGAAGAAAACCCCAAAACACCAAAATTACATATATCAGCATCCAACAAAACGCTAATAGAAAATGACCTGAATAAGCAGCTAAAGAATTCAACAAATGAAAACAATACAGAAATATGGAACACGTTTAAAGATCTTACCTGGAAAGTAATGGAAAAATATACAACAACGATGCAGAGGCACAAAAAACAACAATGGATGACTGATGAAATCCTGGAATTGATGGAGCAGAGAAGAAAACTGAAAGATAACAAAACAGAATACAAAGAAAAACAAAAACTAATTAAACAAAAAATAAAGGTAGCTAAAGAAAAATGGATGGAGGATAAATGCAAGGAATTAGAAAAGTTGAATAAAAAACATGATATGTTTAATATGTTTAAAAAAGTTAGAGAAGTAGCTGGTCTTTATTATAAGAAAACTCCACATACTATAACCGATTCGTCGGGAAAAATGATAATAGACGAACACGAAATCCGAACTACCTGGTATAATTATATAAATGAACTGTATAATGATGATAGACCCGAAGAACTGGACACTTTAGATGAAGGTGAAGGACCAGAAATACTAAAACCAGAAATACAACATGCTATAAAATTGGCAAAAAACAATAAAGCCGTTGGTCCCGACAACATACCTACAGAAATGTTAAAGCTCATAAATGAGGAAAACATTGGAATACTAGTCAAACTTTTCAATGATGTTTATTCGACTGGTGATATCCCTGAAGATTGGTTAAAGTCCGAATTCATAACCCTACCAAAAAAACAACGTCCGAAAAACTGTAGCGACTATAGAATGATAAGCCTTATGAGCCACACCTTGAAAATCTTTCTACGTATCATCCACAGTAGAATCAGAGATAAATGTGAAGAAGACCAGGATGAAACACAATTTGGCTTCAGAAATGGACTGGGAACCCGGGACGCACTCTTTGCACTAAATGTGTTATTGCAGAAATGCCGAGATCAAAGGAAAGACGTCTTTTCTGTATTTATTGACTATGAGAAGGCCTTTGATCGAGTACAACATCACAAATTAATTAAAATACTAAAGGATAAAGGAGTTGATAGTCAAGATGTACGAATCATAAAAAAATTATACTGGCGTCAAACAGCGACAGCTTGCATAAATGGAAAATCAACAGAAATATGCAAAATACAAAGAGGCGTCAGACAGGGTTGTATACTGTCCCCACTGTTGTTCAATTTGTATTCAGATAGAATATTTAAGGAAGCGCTGCATAATTTGGAATGGGGTGTGAAGGTTAATGGAATTCTGATAAATACAATCAGATATGCAGACGATACAGTTAATTTAAGTGATGATATGAATGGATTACAACACCTTTTAAATGCCATTGACAGAGTGGGAAGAGAGTTTGGCCTAAATATAAACTGTTCAAAAACAAAGTACATGGTATTTAGCCGTTTGGCCCATCAAGATTCACGGTTATATGTTGATGGTCATATGATTCAAAGAGTACCCAGTTTTAAATATCTTGGTTGCCATATTACTGAACAACTAGATCCAGATAAAGAGATAAAATGTAGAATCGAGATAGCCCGCACGACATTTTTAAAAATGAGGTCATTCTTCTGTAATGATACCTTGCAACTTCAACTTCGAAAGCGCATGATTAAATGCTACATTTGGTCAGTCCTCTTGTATGGTGTCGAAGCATGAACATTAAAAATATCCACCATTAACCGTTTGGAGGCCTTTGAAATGTGGCTGCACAGACGTATTCTAAAAATACCATGGACGGCTATGCTGACAAATGTGGCAGTCCTTAAGAGAGCAAATGCTACCCGTGAGCTGCTTGATAACATCAAATATAGAAAGATGGCCTATTTTGGACACGTAGTAAGGGGAGACCGGTATAATATTCTTCAACTTATTATGATGGGTAAAATCGAAGGACGCAGAGGAATTGGTAGAAAGCAGGCCTCTTGGTTGAAGAATATCCGGGAGTGGACAGGAATAAAGAAAGCAGAACACCTATTTAGAATAGCTCGAGACAGAGACAGTTTCGCCATGTTAATCGCCAACGTCAAGGGGACTTGATAGGGCAAGTTAAGAAGAAGATTAAACGTAGTATTTTTTAATGTTTAAGCAACTGCAAAATTAAATAAATAAATAAAATGTAGTATATATTCTGTACATAGAATGTACATTGTTATGCAAAATATTCCGACCACCTTGTTATTTCCAGAACACATTCATTATAAAATAAATTCACCTACTTAGTTTCCAGTTTTTATTTAATTAAAAATTGTTATCTGTTGGTCTAAAATAAATTGTAGTGTACCTATTAATTAAATTAAAAACAAAATTAGAAATTCTAAGATAGACTAATAATTTTTAAAATGCTGTGAGATTATCGGGGGGCCAGATTTTTTTATGAAAAAAAGGTAAAAACATATCAGTAGTTAGCATCAAATTTTAATGAATGCATACAGATGAAACATAATTTTGAGTCGTCTTTAACTTCTAAGATGTCATAGTGGCAAAACTTAGTGGTTATTTTGGCAAAACACTTGTGTAAATGATTTTAATTTAACATTTTAGAACTGTGAGGTCAAATGACAAAATGAATTATTTTCCTAGAGTTATTGTCCATCTTTGAAATTTTGAGCGCCCTCTCTCGGAATTTAATTTTGCGAATTACACTAACATGTTTTTCTGTGGGACTAAGGTGGTTTCAAAAATATATATGAATATTTTAAATCGTTATAAAATCAACTATGCTTACGGGACTTAGGTGTATTCTGCATTATATTGTGTGTAACGCACATAAATATAATGTTGGTTTAATATTCAGATTCAGATTCGTTTATTCATGTCAATAACACAAGTGTTTAACACATGTCAAATAAAATTACACAAAGATTTGGACGCAATACAAATTAAAAAGATGCACAATACGACTAAGAGTATTAATAACATTAACCCATTTAGCGCCAAAGGTGCGAAAACGCACCATTTTTTTGTAGAATTTTTTTTTGGCAATTCGTTAATTTTTTTTAAATCTTTGTATTTTTTAAGCAACCAGAAGATATAAGTGTAACTAAATTTAATTTTGTTTAATTTCCAAACTCATGCTTTCATCATAAAAATATTTTCTAAATGTCCGACATTTTCAATCCTTCGACGCAACTTTATTTTTACTGTAGTAATTTTATCGGCATAACACTTTTGTGGTCAAATAAATTAAAACATTATTTTTTTAACCTATTTGTACAACAATTGCTATAAAAATACAAAAAAAATAATTTCTGAGTCATCAAATCTCGTGTTTGAAAATAATGGTTCGATAACGAACCATTGGCGGAAGTCGACATATAATCCTGTCTGATCAGGAATAAGTTCAAGGTGATGCACAGGCAGTAATTTGTTGGGATATTTCTTTATTATGTGTAAAAACACGTATCCACTATGCTTGCACTCCGAGCTCCTGCAACTGCTCCACATAGTGGACACGTTTGGCGCTCCCGGGCTGTGCAATTGTGCGCACTCTGCCTCGGCGCTCCAATCTGGGGTGGTTTATATGTAAGGGAGCGCATACCGTATCGATTGGAGCAGTTGCAGGGAGCGCGGAGCGCAAGCAGTTCGTGAACATAGTGGATGGTTGGCGCTCTCGGACCATGCAACAGTGTGCGCTCCGCCTCAACGGTCCAATAGGTGGCGGTTTATATGTAGAGGAGCGCATGCATGTAGATGGGAGCAGTTGCAGGGAGCGCGGAGCGCAAGAGGTTTGTAAACATAGTGAATGGTAGGCACTCCCGGACCGTCCAACAGTGCGCGCTCCGCCTCGGCGTTCCAATTGGTGTCGGTTTATATGTAGGGGAACGCATACCGTATCGATTGGAGCAGTTGCAGGGAGCGCGGAGTGCAAGAGGTTCGTGAACATAGTGGATGGTTGGCGCTCCCGGGCCGTGCAACAGTGCGCCAACGACCGTGCGGCAGTGCCTCGGTGGTCCAATGTTACGAATATAGTGGATACGTACCTTTAGAAAGACGGGTATTCTGGTATTCAGTTTTGTTATAATCTAGGGTGGGGGAGGGGGCGGCTCCATAAGGGAGTTTGTGTAGTGTTGTAGACAGTAGACAATATGTCGATTTGTCGAATTTATGCAACTGGCACAGTGCAAGATACAGGATTGGAAAGTGTAAACTTGAAATATCTAAAATAATTTCTAAAAAGGATAGAGGGCCGTTCGACTTCGTTTTTGACAAAGAAGCTGAAGAAGGTGTAGGCAATGTTCTAACCATATTATTTTTGTTTATGAAAACTTCCAGGTCCATTTACACTCTAAATGTTTTGAGACTTTTCACAACAAATAAAATTGTGTATTTCAATTTTTATATCTCATTTCCGCCAAAGGTTCGAAAACGAACCATTTTGTTGTTGTGACACCTGCCATTATCAAAGTGTAAAAAAAATTTTTTACGAATGTTTAAGTTTATTTTACTCCAGTTAATCAAATATATTACATATTATTGCAGTATTTCTTTGCTTGGCGGTTAATGGGTTAAATACTAACATTAAAATCACATTAAATTTGATTACATTAACAATGGACATTGCTTAAAGTCATAAAATCCTAAAATTTAAATGCAAGAAATTCCTCATTACTATAAAAAACATTTTCTAACAAAATATCTTTAATTGTACTCTTAAATTGATTTAATGGAAGACACTTTAAACTATCTGGAAGTTTGTTGAAAAATTTAATAGCCCAGTATCCTGGCCCAGTTTGACACCTCCTCAATCTCCAGTAGGCTGGCACGAGATGGTGTTTATATCGGGTGTCATATTGGTGTATGTTCTCATGGGTTTCAAAGTGCGCCCCTCCTCTCTTGATAAACATTAGGTTCTCAAGTATATATAGAGATGGAACAGTGAGAATTCTTAGGGACCTATATGCTTGCCTACAATCATCCCTATACCAAAGACCAGCAAGAACTCTAACTGCCTTACGCTGCCAACCAAAGACTGTCAACATTTCTGCTGAATGACCCCAGACTAAAATGGCATAGGCTAGATGAGACTGAAAAATTGCATGGTACACTGTTATTAAGACTTTATGTGAAACATTAGATGCCAGATTCCTGAGTACAAACAGATTTTTTGCTAGCTTTTTACTTAGACTGTTGATATGTTCACCCCATTGAAGCTTGGGATCTAATAATACACCCAGAAATCTGACACTGCTCATACCATCATTTACATTCTGTGTGTCTCTGAGAGAAAAAACAACTCTGTTGGTTTTTGCTGCATAAATAATAAACTCAAAATCACCAAAATGTGACTTAGGTTGTTTCTGAAATAAGCGATTCAATTAGTGTTTGAACTATTGAATTTATTCCAAATTACAGACTATTGTTTTTCATAATTTTGTTATTATTTTTTAATATCTTGTAAATGGTAGAGAATAAAAATTTGATATTTTGCAGTTATGTATAACTTTACACACCCTATCAAAATAGCTATCAAAATGACAGTGTAAATTGGGACACCCTGTATACATTATTATTGAATGTAAAAAATTTCGATTTGAAATACTAATCGAGAGGTCTAAGCATTTTTCAAAAAAACAATTAGTATTTGAACTATTGAATTTATTCCAAATTACACTCACTCTGTATACAGTATGATAAATACGAGGATAAAGATCTAAATTGTGTATAGTACGCCCAGAATAGCCATAGACGTGAGCTGCGCGCAAACCGGAGGAGGGATACAGAATTCATTTGTGGCTTAAATTACAGGGTTACCACTACAAATATTGATCAATTTCTTTGTATGTACAGAAATGTTGTTGACATGAATCATTTTTTTGCAAAATAATGATTGTATAACAAATTGCATTTGATTTTTCTAATTTTAAATGGATATTTAATAAGGTTTAGAGTTTGGATAATATGAATTCTTTAAACTATAGAAATAATCTAAACAAGCTAGAAGCAAACAAAAATAAAAAATATAAATTGAAGTTAAATGAAGTCCTCATCACTATCGTCAAGTGTATGAGTCTGAGAATTCGCTATCAGGATCTTTACCTAAATTAATAATACATGATTCTATGGCTTGCTAAACCACATATACAAGAATATTTACTCGAATATTGCAAACAGATTAGAAGCAAAACTCAATTTCTATCAGTCAGAAAAACAGGCAAGATTTCGAAGGAATATTATAAACTTGTATAAAATGAAATCATCTTCAATAATTTTCACTCTTCTACAGAAAATATTTCAAAGAACTCATGGGTCAATTTTTGAATAGAGGATTTATTTTCAAATCAGAGGGAAGATGACAATACTGGAAAATTTTAATGTTAAATAAATAAAATTCAAGCAAAATAAAGAAAAAAATAAGTAGTGTAGACTGAACAAAAATATCCTGGCTACTAGTGATGTTGATTATAGTTACTTTCGAGTATTCGTTACAAATCGTTACTTTTGTATAAAGTAATCATTTACAGTATTCGTTACTTTGATTACTATGATGACTTTTGTTACTTTTGTATTTGAGTACCGGTAATCATATCGAGAATCGTATTTCTCAGTAGGTAGGTATTTTGTATAGGTATTCCGATATAATACTGATCTTCGCGAAGTAGGAAGTAATCAAAGTAGATACAATAGTCGGTACTCGCTCTGATATGATTGGTATGAAGTAATCAGAGTAATCAAAGTAATCAAAGTAGATACAATAGTCGTTACTCGCTCTGATATGATTGGTACGAAGTAATCAAAGTAATCAAAGTATGTAGATACAATAGTCATTACTCACTCTAATACGATTGTATGAAGTAACGAAGTAATAAGAGTAATCAAAGTAGATACGATAGTCGTTACTCGCTCTGATACAATTGGTACGAAGTAACACAGTAATCCGATTAATCAAAGTAACGATTTGCCTCTCTGTATAGTAATCATTACTTTCGGTATTAGTAAGTAACAAGTACTTTGTAACGAATAGTTACTTTTTCAACATCACTACTGGCTACTGAACTTGCGTGAATGGTTGGTGTAGCTAAAGATCAGGTGAACTTTTTAGAAAAACAGTTAATAAAGTTAAATTAGCCATTATGATATCCAATCTCCGATAGGAGTGGTGGAGTAGTGTCATTCCTTATGACCAACCCTGTAGACATTAGTAGTAGATGGTTAATTATTTTATTTGAATAATATTAAACTGTATCCAGTGTTGATCACTGCTACTGCTAATATTACTGTTGCTACACTTTATCGCTATAATTTATTGTAAGCAAAATCAACAATTATTGAAATGTTAAGTTATTCAAATGTTAAAGTTAGCTATACCAAAACAAATATTAGACTAATGATGTTAATAAAATCAGTAAAAAATTCTAAAATTGATTACTTAGGTTATATGGTAACTTTCCAAAAATATTGTCTTCTGGGTTTGAATCTCATAAAGAAAAGATTGAAACCAAATACCTAAAAAACAACAATCATCAGTTCTTTTTGGTTTTGTTTTTAACCTGCTGAGCTAATGGTTTTTGCCCAAATTTAAAGTAATATAGTTTTGATTTTCTGTTTTTCTCGTGTAATATTGCATCAAAAAGACTGGTATGATAATGAACTTATCTAAATACCTGAATATTCTGAAGAGCTGATCAATTTCTGAATCTCCCTGGAACAAAGGTTTTTTGGTAGCCATTTCTGCAAAAATGCATCCCATGGACCAGATATCGATAGGACAAGTATACCTTGAAGATCCCAAAAGTACTTCAGGTGCTCTGTACCATAATGTAACAACTT
This sequence comes from Diabrotica virgifera virgifera, assembly GCF_917563875.1. Lineage (NCBI taxonomy): Eukaryota > Metazoa > Arthropoda > Insecta > Coleoptera > Chrysomelidae > Diabrotica > Diabrotica virgifera. The sequence continues at coordinate 40,252,504 of NC_065445.1, read as the reverse complement.
CATGTGTGTAAACTCTTACTGGGACTCCAAAGGCACGCCCAAGACCAAAATCTGCAACCTATTATTATTTTTTATTAACTTTGAAGTCAATTGATCAGAAATATTACATAAAAGCATAACTTTATCCATTAAAAAAATGGAATATTCTTTGTACTCAGGTTAAACAGAAAACAACACTTTTCTGTGATTGCCAGATTATAATTTAGACAGACCATGGAGAATAACGCTAAATTGTCTAGAATATTCTATAGTCTTTCCCTACGTATCTATTAATTTTTCAGTGCTTTATTTAAAACTATTGCATTAATTGGTGGTTGGTGGTAGAACAACTTTCGTATTGGTTATCTTACTTACTTACTTACTTAAGCGGTCCTCTTGTACCTTACGGTGTCGAGGTAAGTGGAGAAATCAGACGTTTCCATACCTTTCGGTCAGTAGCTAGTCTTTCTGCTTCTCTCCACCCAATATTTCTTTTTACGCAAGACTTTCCAATATTTGCATTCCACGTTCTTGCTGGCCTGCCTCTTCGTCGTTTGTTGTCAGATGCCGCTTTCCATACCCTCTTTACAGTTCTACCTTCACTCATTCTCGCCATATGTCCGAACCACGATAACTGTTTCGTTTCAAGTCTGTCTAAGGTGCTTCCAACACCGCATCTTTCACGTATGTCTTCAGTTCTTATACGATCACATCTGGTCACCCCGGATACCGCACGTAAATATCACATTTCAGATGCTTGAATTTTACTACTGAAGTTGTCGTTCACTGTCCACGTTTCACTACCGTAGAGTAGCACCGGCTCGTATACAGTTTGAAATACTTTCATTTTTGATTTTAGGCTTAATTCTTTCTTCCTAATAAAACTCTTATTTAGTGCATAGTATAATTTTGTTGCACTCATTACCCTGCTGTTTATTTCTGGTTCTATATTTCCTTGCCCATTCATTGTTGATCCTAGATACTTGAAGTCCTCTACTTGTGTAATGGTCTCATTATTCAGCTTTACATTTATATTTTCTTCTACTTCTTTAATTATGTGACAAGTTTCATTGAAACTTCAGGAAGCATTTTCAAAAATTTATTAATTAAATCATTTGAGAAACATTTTCGAATTTGTCATGATTATTTTTTTTAAATTTCTTCAATTTTTGTTAGTGACAGTGACCACGAAAACGATGGAATGACAAACTTACTGGAAGCACATTGAAAAACAGACAGTCATGTCTACACAAAAGAAAGAAGAATTTTTGTTAAAACTGCTTCTTCTGCTGACTGAAAATGGAATGTCTGTGTCATTTCCATGTTGAGAACATCCGTCAGTCATTCTTGAACGATCTTCTTGGACCCGCTGCAGTCTGCATCCCATTCTTCTAGTTGTTCACATAACTGTTTTACTAACAGTTATACAAGTCCAATTTTTAGTCAGGCACACACATACTTTCCAAATGTTCTTTCTTATAAAAATCACTACCGATGTTCCTGAAGAACGATACTTTTCAAAAGGTCGAAGTCTTTTCAAAAATCACTGTTTGATTTATTTTTAAATTATTACATACCTGGCACCATTGAAATGAGTTTATATAAAAAAAAAAGAAGAAAGAAATATAGCTACTAAAAACTAAATATCTGAAATAATATGAACAAACTGACATGGAATGGTCTATTACTGCCTCATGTGTAACAGAAAAATGTTTTCTCCACAAAAAAGTTACTCACCTTTATTTGTCCATCTCTATTAATAAGCAAATTTTGTGGTTTCATGTCTCTGTGAAGAACTCGTCTCTGATGACAGAATAATAAAGCTTCGTTTATTTGATACAGATAACTCTTGACTAATTTTGGATCCATGGTAGTACCAGATGGTAGTTTATCTAAATATTTTTTCAAATCCATAGCAAGAAATTCAAAGATCAAATATAATCTAAAATAAATCAATACAAATCAGTTAAATTTATGTTTCAGTCATAGTTTGACTATTTGTGTACCAAATTACCATTCCATGTCAACAATACAATATGGAAGAGTTAAATGACAAAGATTTTTATAATAAATGTGAAAAATACTAAGCACATTACAAGCATACTCCAGAAAAGAGCCTTTTATCTAGAAAAAACTAATTAAGGAATATCAGAACAATGTTAGAAAGGAATACCAGAAAAATAAAAGCATTGAAATATGGTGTTACAGAAGAGTATTGAAAATTCAGTGGGTTCCAAGGATTACCAATGTTAAAGTACTACAACATTTAAATAAGAAGTTAAAAATCATGAACAGTATAAAAACAAGGAAACTGGAATATTTAGGTCACATCAGCAGAGGAGAAAAATATGAGTTGATGAGAATTATTATGCAAGGAAGGAACCAAGGAAGAAGAAGCATAGGAAGAAGACACATCTCCTGGCTGAGGAACCTTAAAGAATGGTTTAACTGTAGATCATTACAACTATTCAGACTAGCAGCCAACAAAGTGACCATAGCCATTATGATATCCAGCTTCCGATAGGAGATGGAACTTTATGAAGAAGAACAATGTTAGCACAACTGTAAAAAGATTCTTGATAATTAAGGAAAAGTTATAAATAAAACTTTTATTTTAGTTTGTGTAGCGATTTATTTCATTTTAAACCCTTTCAGTGTGGCATACTTGTATACAAGTATTTATGTTACGCTCCACCAATACAAAGCATTTCTCAACAAGTAAACTCGAGTCACGCTGTCAGTACCACTTGTACTGACAAAAGAAATATTGTCCGCCTTCTAGTTTGTAAATTCAAATGCAATAAAACGTTGTTTATAATTGACTATTACAACCTTGCAGTAAAATTTATTAATAAAAATAGTATTGTTACTAACAACTTTCGTAGGAGCTAGTTTTCAAAAGAAACATAAACCTATGGATGCCGCAGCATCCATAGATCTAACAGCAGCATATGTTACTGTTTGAAAGGATTAATATATAAATTGGTCTGTATTGTCCCCTGCAGAAAGATAATTAACCTGATGTAATAATGGGAAAGAATATGATCAGACAGGTGAAACTTAATAATGGCCTTCCAAAGGGTTCTGTACTTGCCCTTTTACTTTTCAGCCACTATATTGCTACAACCGAATCTTGCAAGTTTAGATATGCTGAAGACTGGACCCTTATAACAAGCCACCAATCTTTAGAAACTACACAGAAAGGACTCTCATGAATGATCTAATCCATTCTCATTGAATACTTTAAGAAATGGAAATTACAACCAAATACTACAAAAACCAAAGTATCAACTTTTCATCTCAACAACAGGCTGGCAAACACAGAATTACAGGTGTATTTTAATAACAAACTATTGAAACACAATAAACACCTGAAATACCTTGGCTTTACTCTAGACAGAATTCTTACATTAAAAAAACACCTGACAAAAACAGCAGCAAAACTAAAAACATGCAACAATACATAAACTCTACAGTAGTACATGGGGGTCCACAGCTTTAACTTTAAGCGTTAATATGATTGGTCATAATACCTGTTTGCGCGCCACTGGTGAATATTAAATTCTTAGTGGTATGTCAAAAAATGTGCAATAACTACGTCTTAAAACCCACCAAATTTTATTTGCATATCTCAACTGGTTTTAAAGCAATAAATAAATCATCAGCTTGTAAAAAAAATTGAACATCCCGTATCTCGGAAACGAAGCTGTTGCAGACATATGATGATAAAGCAAACTGTCCTTATTTTCTCATGTAAAATTACCCCTTAAAGTTTGTCGCACTTATTTAGAATCACCCTGTACTGATGACGAACATTGCCAGTTGTTAAAGGACCTAACTTTTTTATTATCCAACATAAGCGAATGAATCTAAAAACAGAATGTTAAGAAGACCTGAGGCTATAGTTGGGTTTTAATTTCAGTATTATATAAATGCTAGAATAGTCCACAGGGTGGTGCAAACTTTGAGAAAAAGACATAGTTTCATTCGTACACCCAGTATACAATGACAGTTTACCTGTCTAGCAACAATACCATCATTTTATTCTATAAATGGGCAAAACCTTAAAATAAATGAGGTAGCTAAAGACTTGGGTATACTATTTGACACCAAACTGAATTTTAGTGATCATATAGATAGATTAACAGTAAAAGCGAACAGGATGTTAGGTTTTAGACCAAGAAATTGTAAAGGGATATCTTTGGAGGCAGTGAAAACAGTATATTATGTTGGGTTGGTCAGATCACAGCTTGAATATGGGTCAATTATCTGGTCTCCTCAGTATAATGTCTATAAGTCATTACTGGAGAGTGTGCACCATAAATTTCTACTATATTATAATATGTTCAATCTGAATATGATTTCTGACTTCTGATCTTAAACTGGATATATTGGAGAAGAAAAGAACCATGTTTGATATTTGCTTTGTTTTCAAACTATTGAATGGAATTATATCATGTCCAGAAATTCTTTCACAAATCAAATTTGCTGTTCCACAGAGAATGCTTCGATAAAATAACTTATTTTTTATTGGCTTTCGTGCAACAAATTATGGTAGACACTCATTCATGGATCGATCCCTAGAGTTTATGAAAAGAGAAGATAGATTGAATGTGTTTAAGAACTCTTTGCAGTCATTTAAGAGAACTCTTTTGGAAATATTTTAATGTTATATTGCTATTACATATGTGCCAGTTTACTAAAGTGCATTCATATAGCAAATTCCCAACTATAAACAAACACACATGTTACTATTCGCCCTCTCATTCGTCAAGAGGCTATTAAATGTAATTTATTGCCCTAAACCAGGTGGATTCTCATTTTACAGGTCCAAACTTGTCAGTCCGCAAATTCTAATCGTATGTAAGGTGTTGGTTTTTAAGATAATATTATTTTGTGTTAGTTTGTGTTATATGTATTTTACAGCAGTTATTGTTGAGTTATTAATTAATACTGGTCATGTTTTATAGTTTTTTTTATAAGTTTTATAGTGTGTAGTCTGTTTAATGAACTTTTAATATACAAAAACAAAGTATTTACTGTTCAAAAGTAAAAATAGCTTGTGGTAATCACTTTTATAAAGGTAAGAAAACCCAAAATTTTAATTTATTGATGTTTCAAAAAGTTTTATTTCCTTTTCTGGACATAAAAAATATACAGAATACAGTTTCATAATGGTTCATTCACTCACGGTAAAATATATGATACACCTCAGTTCAGTACGACCCTGTTTAGCTTCCATGTGCTTTTGTTTACAGTTGGGAATCTGTAAAATGAATACAGTTTAGTGATAACTTACATACCTAATGGATTTATTATTTAAGTAACTTTTTGTTAATTTTGTATGTGTAGACAGTTGAGTCCGCGAGTCTTTACCCTTGCGTCATCACTTAAAGCATACGAAATAAGTCGGAAATCTATTACACGCAACAACAACTGACAGAAAGTGGCTACTGTTCCGATTACGGGTTTTATTGTAAAATTTGACGTTATCAAATATATAGAATGTCAAATGTAAGTTTTGCTTCAAAATTTTTGCGCAGAATTACAGCTACATTTGAAGTAGTTTAATAAATTATTTTATTATTATTGATTAATAAATAAATAAACAATTTATAAAAAAATCCAATAAAATATTTTATTTTTGTTATTTTATTCACTTTGACGGAAATCTAAACACAGTCATTTCTTTACTGTGTGAATGACGTTAGCTTTGTATGTTTTAAATATTAATTGCCTAAATATAATTATTTACCTTAAAATTGCAAAGCCCAATATAAAATTAGTTGTGAAAACAACTGTTTGTGTAATATAAAGAAACTTCAAAACGCAAAAATTCGACAAAAACCGCAAAAGGTTCAACTGACTGACAGCCACAAAATTAAACAAATCAGAAACGTCAAACAAATTGTGCTTAAAATATGAAAACATACCGAATCGTCTTTTTTTGTACCTATCTCTTTTCAATGCACTGAGTCTAGATGGTTCATAAAAATACAGTTGAGTCCGCGAATCTTTACCCGTGCGTCATCATTTAAAGCATACGAAATAAGTCGGAAATCTATTTCACGCAACAACAGAAAGTGGCTACTGTTCTGATTACGGGCTTTATTATAAAATTTGACGTTATCAAATATATAGAATGTCAAATGTAAGTTTTGCTTCAAAATTTTTGTGCAGAATTACAGCTATATTTGAAGTAGCTGAATAAATTATTCTTTTATAATTATTGATTAACAAATAAATAAACAATTTATAAAAAAAATTCAATAACATATTTTACTTTTGTTATTTTATTCTCTTTGATGGAAATCTAAACACAATCATTTACTGTGTGAATGACGTTAGCTTTGTATGTTTTAAATATTAATTAGCAAAATATAATTGTTTACCTAATATTTCAAAGCCCAATATAAAATTAGTTGTGAAAACAACTGTTTGTGTAATATAAAGAAACTTCAAAACGCAAAAAATCGACAAAAACCACAAAAAATTCAATTGACTGACAGCCACAAATGTAAACAAAGCAGAAACGTCAAACAAATTGTGTTTAAAATATGAAAACATACCGAATCGTATTTTTTTGTACCTATCTCTTTTCAATGCACTGGGTCTAGATGGTTCATAAAAATAACATGTGTTTTTACTTAATAACAAACGGCAGCTGGTTTGTCATGAGTTTCATGCATGGAAGAGAATGATGCTAGATAAAAAGTATGTGTTTTATCTCGCCAGGTATTAATGACGCACGGGTAAAGACTCGTGGACTCAACTGTAACATGTTGTTACTTAATAACAAACGGCAGCTGGTTTGTCATGAGTTTCATGCATGGAAGAGAATAATGCTAGATAAAAAGTATGTGTTTTATCTCGCCAGGTATTAATGACGCACGGGTAAAGACTCGCGGACTCAACTGTATATATGTACCTATATGTATCTTTTAAGCGTTTCTTAATAAGGTGCTATTTAGACTAGTTTTGATATAGCCTTTAATAAAAAATATACTATTATTTTTTTGTAAAGGGGGTTTCCCGTCTAACAAATAAATAAGATTTTGTAAGGCGATTTTATTGACTACTGAACTCATCAAATGCTCATTACAACTCAAACTAACGAAACTGAGCTAACAAAAAAAATTACTATGATATTTGTGTGTACCACTGTATATTTCTTACCTATTTTCTTCCATCATCACATCTTCAAGGGAAACCACATTGGGATGTCTCAGTTCTTTTAACAGAGAAATTTCTCGGATTGCCGTTGACGGAACACCTTCATCTTCTGCTTCTAATCTATTAATATTCAAGAATAATATAAGGACCAGGTGATCAGTAACTATAAAAACTTTACCTTATTCTTTTCATTGCTACCAGTTGGCCAGTCTTCTTGTTTTTGCCTTTGTAGACTACTCCATATGTGCCTTCTCCAATTTTTTCGATTTTCAGAAAATCGTGGACTGTTATATTGGGCTTAGATGTGGACATCTTTTTTCACCTCACCTGAAAACTTCAGCAGCCCTAATGAGTTGGATATGGATAAACAGTAAGTTTAAGTAATTCACAATTTGAATCCTTTTACAAACCTTGTAAAAAATACTTACAAATAAAAAATCCAAATATTAGATGATGTGATATAATTATCTCAACGAACTTTTGTAAATCAAGCAAGTAACCAAGTTAACGGAAAACCGCGAATCTATCAAAAAATAGAGGGCGTTCCAAGATGTTCTTCTTAAAGTGTCAGGCACGTGGTACCGAATGTGTTGAATATTTAGTCATTGAAAATTTGGCAAAGAAACTTTGGTAAAATCAATAAAAATTGAAGTTGGAACTATAGTAAGTAAATTGATATAATTATAGAAATTTAACTTGTATTTAAACTGCTATAACTAATTAGAAACTTAGGTTATTTTTTTATCAAAATAATATAGGCCCACTCCTAGCCCTATGTAATTTTTTTTTGTACGTTAATGCACTAGACGAGACTAGCCTTTAAAAGAAAAGAAGATTCATATTTTTGACAAATGACATTTGAAAGCTTCTTTTGTCAAAAATTTTGGGTTGGCTCAACACGAGTTTTCTATTTTATTTGAAAAAATACTATTTTAAATAATGGCTATCAGTTTGTTAAATCCAAAAGCTGAAGTGGCTAGAGCTGCACAAGCCCTAGCCGTTAATATATCAGCGGCAAAAGGCATTCAAGATGTAATGAAGTCAAACCTTGGTCCCAAAGGAACAGTGAAAATGTAAGTAACACATGACTTAAAGAACTAGTATTTTACTGTTTCTTTTAATATTTGGAATATAATAACTAAATGTAAGTAAACCTTAAAGTATAAATTATCTTTTTTAACATTAACAAGTATGAATAAATGAAACCTACTTATAGGTTGGTATCTGGTGCCGGCGATATAAAAATAACCAAAGATGGAAACGTTCTATTGCACGAAATGCAAATTCAACACCCCACGGCTTCCCTTATTGCTCGAGCCTCAACTGCCCAAGATGATATGACCGGCGACGGCACTACATCGACTGTGTTAGTCATAGGTGAACTATTAAAACAAGCAGATATTTACATAGCAGAAGGTCTCCACCCTAGATTGTTAACAGATGGCTTTGATAAGGCTAGGACAAAAGCGTTGGAAGTACTGGAGAAAATGAAGATTTCAATTGAAGCGAACAAAGAAACTTTAACAGATATTTGCAGGACGAGTTTAAGAACAAAGGTAAAAATATTAGTGTTTCCATCTGTCTTTTTAACATTTTAATTATTTTCTGATTTACTCATTTTAAAAATTTTAGCTGCATCAAAAACTGGCTGATGTTTTGACAGACGTTTGTGTGGATGCCGTTCTAGCTATAAAGAAAGATGACAAACCTGTTGATCTTCATATGGTTGAATTAATGGAAATGCAGCACAAAACAGAAACAGATACTCAGTTAATTAAGGGTATGTTAGTACTTACAAGTTAAATTGTTAGCAATAATTGATATGTTCCATGCGGATGGCATACATGTGAGCCACATGATGCCTTCACCAATGTGTGGACGGAGCTCATGTATGCTATTGATTATACACATTTTAACGTGACCAGACACCTCGAACGTGACAGTTCGTAACCGGACAGTTGGTAACGGACAATTCGTAATGGCGACAGTTCATTACTATACAAATTCGTAACGGACAATTCGTAACATCCAAATTTTTTTTTTTTATTTTATTTTATTTATTTATTTTAACGGTAGAACCATTTACAAACAAGTACAAAAAAAAATAGTAAAAGTAAAAATCATATACAAAAAACATCAAAAATCAACGAATAAAAGACAATTAAACAACAAAATTTGTAAAATAAGACAGTAAATTCAATAACAGAAGATAAAAAATATCACATATTTAAATCAATAAACTCTGAAGCTGCCTTTTAAAGACATTAATGCTTGGACAGAACGGATCAAGTAGCATTTCATTGCATAAGCTGAGTATTCTCGACAAGGGAAAATGACGAGCATACTCAGTCCTATGAAAAGGAATATAAAAGAGTGCAGTGTGTCGAGTTCTATGTATTGTGTTTAAGTACACATTATCCAACAATGACGGACAGTTGATAGCATTGTTTAGAATTTTGAATAGAAACAACATATCAGCTCTCAACTTGCGGTTCATCAGCGTAGCAATATTAAATTGAGACATTATTCCTGAATAATCTATGACGAAATTTTCAGTATTTCTTATATTAGTCTGTGCTTTATAAGCTAAGGATCTTAGAAACTTCCGTTGAACGCTCTCCAATCCATCAATGTAAACTTGATGAAATGGAGACCAAACAACAGAGCAGTATTCAAGTCCTGAGCGCACTAGAGAGCAGTACAGTAATTTGAATACAGTAGGTGAGAGATCATGACTGTTGCGATAAATAAAACCAAGATTGCGAAATCCTGTTTCCTTAATTTTAAGATAATGGCTTCTAAATGTCAATACACAATCCAATAATACACCCAAATCTTTAATCTCGGTAACTGAATCCAAGAGTACATCATTAAGAACATATCTATTAGCTGTTAGATTATTTATACGACCAAATGAAATACAAGAACATTTAGTCGGATTTAGGCTTAAACCATTTTGTTTCGACCATAAACATATATTATTAACATCATCTTGCAGAAGATCTCTATCTGATATATCATGTATGTAACGAAATAACTTAAGATCATCAGCAAATAGTAGAAAGTGTGAGTTTTTGATAGCCTTACCAATATCGTTAATGAACAAGTTAAAGAGCAAGGGACCACAATGAGACCCTTGTGGGACACCAGAACAACAATGGAATTCTTTAGAAACATAATTGTTGATACGAACTTGTTGTGTACGTCCCATCAAAAAGCTTTTAATCCAATTGACAATGGGTTCACCAAAGCCAGACCCATGAAGTTTATGAACCAACAGGTTATGATTAACCCTGTCAAATGCCTTTGAGAAATCAGTATAAATGCTGTTGACCTGAATCTTATTCTCAAATCCACCCAACAAGTATTGTTGGTAGTTGACAAGATTTGTTACAGTTGACTTTCCGTTAGAAAAACCATGTTGCTCATCAATAATTATGTTTCGGCAAGCCCAGGTAAGATTTATCGATACCATTTTATCTAGAAGTTTTGGTATTGCTGATTGAATAGTTATACCTCGATAATTATTTACACACTCGCAATTGCCAGATTTATAGATAGGTGTAAGAAAACTATTTTTCCAATAATGTGGAAATATAGATGATGACAATGATAAATTGAAAATTTGTTGTAAAGGTTTACAAAGGGAAAACATACAGTTCTTAATAAGTGCTGCAGGTATACCATCAGGCCCTGAAGAATATGTAGTTTTTAAACTCATAATTCCCTCAAAAACATCTGTCAGACTAAATTCCAGAGTTTGGACATCTACACTGTACTCTAAATCAAAGTTAGGTAAATTATACTCACTATTATTATATGTACCCGAAAAATAATTGGCAAATATATTGACTATTTCCTCACCACACTGAGCAATTACATCCCCACCTTCATTAGACATTACATTAGGATAAGCGTTAGACCCACGTGTAGCATTAACATGTCTCCAAAAAGAGCGGGGATCGCTTGAAAGATTTGCTTGAATATTCTCTAAATAGTTTTTATAACATACTGCTTGTAATGATTTACATCTTTCCCTTAACACTGAAAATTCCTCATATGAGTTGCCTGATGCTTTAAAATTCCGGTGAGCTATTTTTTTCTGTATGACAAGTTCAATCAATTCTCGTGAAAACCAAACTGGAAAGTTCATTGACTTAAACCGATTGACAGGAACAAACATATTGATGGCGTCATATAAAATATGGTAAAAATTTTCTATGCAGCAATTAATATCTGATACATCTAATACCTCGTTCCAAGGAATTGATGCTAAATGTTCATTTAAAACCTGATAATTACATTTTTTAAAATCATGATAAAAGACATCATATTTAAGAAATAAATTTGAATTAGCTGCAGGTAACAATATAGTATAAGCTGAATGATGTTGAGAAGTATTCAATACAATATCAGTAGAAATCGACATAACTGCATCCCTCTGCATACAAAAAACTAGATCTAAAAATTTATCATTAAGGTTAGGCAAAGTATTTACTTGTGACATATTAAGAAAATTGTAGCAAGTACAAACAATACTTGCTGGATAGTGTTGAGGACACTCAACTGTTTGAACAAATTGAATTATTATGTTTATTTTTGCAAGCGTGGAAACTAACTGTTATTACAGTTATAATTGAAATTATGTTTATCAGTTTAACAAATCAGTACGGATAAACATGTCTTAACACATTTTATATTTCGTGTTTCAGTAAAAGTCTTTAAACACAAACAAATATATTTAAATACATAGAAACTTTTAACATTATTTTTAAAATTTTATTACTCTTATTGTTCCTTAAATTTGCATATACCTAGACAAAGGAACAATGAAATACTTAATTCCTGAAATCTTTAATCTGACAACCGTCTTTAGACATTCCAAACTTTTTAAATAAACATTTTGTAAAGGAAAGATTATTTATTTATTTATTGATTTTACGGATACACCATTTTTACAAAGATTATAATCTTATAATCAGATTATTTTATAATCAGATTATAATTTACCTTTTATTATAATAAACCTTGTGATTGGTAATAGCTTTGGGGCATTCAATCAACGGTTATAGTTGATAAGAAGGATGGCTTGTAATACTTTAATACTTGGTTTAACTACTTTTATTATATTCTGAAACACGAAATATGAAATGCCTTAAAAATTGATAAACATAATTTCATTTATAACTGTAATAACAGTTAGTTTGCACGTTAACAACAATAAACAGAATAATTCAATTTGGAGGTTAAGAATTGTCCGTTACGAATTTGTATAGTTACAAACTGTCCCTGTTATTAATTCTTCGTTATCAACTGTCTGGTTACGAACTGTCGTGTTACAAGATGTCATGGAACCACATTTTAAATATGTATTTTTTTTGTCAGTCATGAATATGTCTTAGGATCAGACCCCTGCACGCAATGTGTGAAAGGGTATCCTCCAATACGCACCTGTGGCAATTTGCTGCAGTTTCAAAAAGTCTCAAAACATGTTACATCATTTATCCTGTCACATAAAAGGAAAAAAATAGAACAACAATGTCAATTCTAATCTGAATACTAAACAAGAATGTGTGTGTACTTTGTACGCACGTAAGAAGTTATACTTCTACTACATATTATCTGATTTTTAAGACAATACCAAAAATTTAAAAAAATAAAAGAATACAACGCACACAAACACATTGAAAAATGCCACAAAGAAAAAATGATTTCTGAACGATAATAATTGTTGGCAAAAATTTTAAATACGCATTTTCTGAAAAAAAAAATTATATAACAAATATACTTACAATCATAACATGCATAAAAAAATAAAACTTGAATCGGGAATTGAACCCGTGAATTCCGTGGCGTTTTGATTCGTAATCGAAGCGTAGACTCACTCGTCCAATCCCACATTATTTATCACGTGGAAAAATACAGTAACTGAATGTTTTACTGTTTGACAGTTGTTTTGAAAATTAAATTATGTAGTTTAAATTTTGTGGAAGAAAATATAAAAATATAACAAAACAGTAAGAAAACAATATATTAGATGAAGATTGGTAGAACTTTTGTTGGTAATCAAATTAAGTATGTAAATCAAAGCCTTACATACCTACTAGATAAATAAATCTACGCCAAAAAATCATAATTTAAAAATAAAAATCGAACCTAATTTGGGATTTCTCTCTAAAATCCGCATTCTTGAGAAAATAAATGTATGTATTTCAACCTAATCCAAATGTATAATTACAATATGATTATAATAAAAACTACTTACCAACTTAGAATGAGTTTTCCTTGTCCAAAATAGTCCAAAAGTCCAAAAATATAGGTATATGAAAACTATTTAAAAAGGCAGTATAACTATTAACTAACTTTTGTTTGTTGTTTCTTTTCACACAAATTTTAAAATGCAACAACCATAAACATAAACATGCGCAACCATAAACATGCGCATTATAACTTTGTTCTGATTGGATGTTCAAATGACATGTCAAAAATTATTCAATATGGCGGCTGTGCTAACTACAGCTGTGCCACAGCCGCCATATTGAATAATTTTTGACATATCATTTGAACATCCAATCAGAACAAAGTTATAATGCGCATGCGCCCGGTCGCTAGGTTTTACCATATAAAAATTCACCCTCTATCGCCGGTAAAGAAGTATAACTTCAAAAACTTTTGAAAATAGAAGTTACAGAATTTAATAATTTTTGGTTAATTTTAAGCAGCTTTAGTATAAGGTGGCAAATTACTAATGGACATGTACTTGCATACAAACTTATATATGTACTTGCATACTTGTTACAAACATGGTGCATGTATTGACATGTTAGGATATGCAAAATGCCCTCACTGCTAGAATTTAAGGTGAAACAGTAGCGATCAACAGGTAGCGAAAACGCGTTCCAAGATTGCGGCTGTAATTTTGAATATTTTTTTCAGATATTTGGCACACGTATTCGTAATATAATAAAGAATGGCGGTACAGAGCCCAATTTGAAAAATATATTAATATGTGGAAATTACTCTGTAATTAAATACGATATTAAAAAAACGAGCCTGTACCGCCATTAAGAAGAACAAAAAAATACACTTTCTTCAAATAAACTTTTTTATCCGATGCCTAGATTTTGTGTCGTTTTGGAACTACTAATGAAATAAAAAATTTTAGTAGTTCCAAAATGACACAAAATCTAGGCATCAGATAAAAAAGTTTATTTGAAGAAAGTGTATTTTTTTGTTCTTCTTAATGGCGGTACAGGCTTGTTTTTTTTAATATTGTATTTAATTACAGAGTAATTTCCACATATTAATATATTTTTCAAATTGGGCTCTGTACCGCCATTCTTTATTATATTACGAATACGTGTGCCAAATATCTCGAAAAAATATTCAAAATTACAGCCGCAATCTTGGAACGCGTTTTTGCTACCTGTTGACCGCTACTCAGTCGGGATAGTGGTCGGGATATTTTGCATAACAATGTACATTCTATGTACAGAATATATACTACAGTTTATTTATTTATTTAATTTTGCAGTCGCTTAAACATTAAAAAATACTACGTTTAATGCAAACGTTAAATAAACAAAATGTGTGATTTGGCATTGGTTAATTTAGGTCATTACGTAGAGTATAATAGGAATGAATTCTGAGGAACACTGCAATAGTTTTTTTAAGTCGAAATTATTGTTAATTACAACATAAACTGACCGCAAATATGTACACAAATTAATGGCAAAGTCAATGTTTTCCTTGAGTTGATGCTTTTCAAATTCGCCACCAGGTGTCACCCACTTTGCGGTTCCTCGCCAATAAAAAACCTTGATTTGATCTATTTTGAAGTCTATAAAATGTTAGGTACTTTTAAAATTCAATTTTTTGGGTTTTTGAAAGTAGCTGTACTTTATTTAGTAAGTTTAAATAGATTTTCTTACTTTACTGCTTTGTAGCACCTCCTTATAATATGATTATTTTTTAGGTTTAGTCCTGGACCATGGCTCCCGTCATCCAGATATGCCTAAAAGTCTCAACAACTGCTACATTTTAACATGTAATGTCAGCATGGAATATGAAAAAAGTGAAGTCAATTCAGGATTCTTCTACAAAACTGCAGAAGAGAGAGAAAAATTAGTGACTGCAGAGCGTGAATTCATTGAGCAGAGAGTTAAGAAAGTCATTGAACTGAAAAGGTCACTCTGTAATGGAACTGATAAGACTTTTGTTGTTATTAACCAAAAAGGTAAAAGTTAAATTTTAATAAATAATATAACATATTGTAGTATATACAGTCGGAAAAATGAAAGATTACCCATGAACGATCACATCAATCACTAATTTTGTATTTGCTGCATTTTTCCATAAATAACAAATGTTTGTTAACCTTCCGATGACCAACCTTTTTTTGTTACACGGATGACCAAGGGGGGGAAAATGACCCCAGGTCAAAAATGACAATTAACAAAAAATCAAGTCTTTTTTTGTTTTTTTTTTATTTTTTTAATTTTTTTTATGGCATGGACTTTATGTCATTCAGCCAATCACAACATGAGTATTAGTGTCATGTGTAGTGTGTATGTTGAGTAAGGGTCTTGTTACTTTGCAAAGTCGACGTCATTAGCGTAAAACTACTTGGAATTACAGATAATAGACAGTATTTTACTAAACATCAACTTCAAAATATATTTTTTATTCGTAAAATATAGGGAATTTTTTTATTTCAAAATATGAGGATATCTAGAATGATATTAAAGTCAAATAAAAAAATAATGAGTTAAAAATTGAAAATACTTTTGAATTTATTAAAGGAAAACATACGCTGGGGTCACAATTTCCCCCGCTTGGTCATCGGAAGGTTAAATAACAAATGTTTGTTATAGAAAAAGACAGAAAATACAAAATAAGTGATTGATATGATCGTTCATGGGTAATCTTTCATTTTTCCGACTGTAGTATATCAGGAGCTTGGAGGAGTAAAGGGGAACTGCAAAAGTGATGTTTCGGGAAAACTGAGAAGTTTACAAACATGTTAGAATAGTAAGGGCGAACAAGTAATGCTACTAGATTATGCGGTTTATCGTGGCATTTCTACTACAGCGTGCGGTCTACCGAGGGATGCGGTTTATAATCTGTATTACAATGCCGAAAAAAAATCTTAATAAAATAACGTGTAAATCTTGGGAATTATTATTTTAATTTTACGGCTTGTTCCCAACTAAAATGGTAAATTGATATAATAAAGTAAACTTATAAAATTACTATAATAATCCTTCTTATTTGTGCCTTATATTCACTTTGTAAAGATGGTTTTTGTCGGTGTCACGTTATATCGGTACATCGGCTCATCACTACAATCTTTTCTCAGAAGCATTGAACAGAATAATGAAAGGCGCCTTTGTATGCGGAAAGTTTATCGCTAAGTACTAATAAAAATTACAATATGCAATAAACTTTATTCAAATTTAGTTTCTCTACTATTATGTAAATTACACCCTAATCTTTTCCTACGGTATGGAAATCCTTCAGGTAGATCTTAAAAACTTAAGAGGATTTTGCAAGATTTTTATGAAATAAAAAAGAGGTTTAATACTTTTTATTCTATAAAAATAAACATCCCTAGTGTTTTTAATAAAATTCACAAATAAAGTTTTAATTGAATTCAATTTGATTTTCATTGTCTACGGTTTCTTCATCTTCTGTTTCTCACCAATTAAAGCTACTAAGCTACAGAATTACAGAAACACCGGCGCATTAACAGAGGAGAACGGGCGAACCTTGAACGAAAATGCAACGAAAGCCTGTGGGTTCGCCCTTATTCTTCTAGTCTAGACGATTATGCAGATGCAGTTCAGTTTCTGACATGAATGGATTGGTATATTATTTCTTACGAAATATTAGGAGTATGAAGGGCGAAACATGCTGTTATAATATACAGACGCATTCTTTAAAAGTATGTGAGGAAGATGAGACTGTTTTTGAAATGACCATTTTTTGGGTTCACCCATACTCCTCCAAGCTCCTGATATATAGTACAAATAGTAGCTTATCTGGATGACATTAATATCATAGCAAGAAGAAAGGCAGACCTGCTCCAATTGTTCACAGCATTGGAAGCAGCAGCAAAAAGAATGGGACTACACGTTAATACTAGTAAAATTAAGTATATGAAGGTGACAAAATTTGAATGACAAAATTTGTCACCTTCATATAGTATTTGTATTTAGTAATAAGCAATTAGTAAAACCTGAAGATCTAACGATTGGAAGGAGTAAGAGAGTTCACATATTATCTAGGCACACAAATCAACCAAAGTAATACAGTAACTGCAGAAATTAACAGATGTATATATCTAGCAAATAGAGCATACTATGCATTAAAGAAAGATTTAACATCAAACATAGTCACAAAAAGAACAAAAACATTATATACAGAACTGTTCAAGCCCATCCTCACTACATGTCAGAAACATGGACAATGACAAAAAGCTATGAAGAATGTTTAGGCTGTTTTGAACATAAAATCCTCGGATGTGTTTATAAAGCATGCAGGAAAATGGATTATGGCATAGGCACTATAATTTGGGTTTTACCACCTTTATAGTAGAACTAGTATTGATAGGTCCATCAAAATAAACAGGCTGTGGTAAATAGACCTCTTAGGGAGAATGAACTAGATAGAACTGCCGAAACACATTTATAACCAAAGACCAGATGGAGTGAGGAGCACAACCGAAGAAAGAGATTTGTGTTATATTTTTATCGTTCCAATTTAACTCTATTTTAGATATTTGTTTTTTATTAAACCAGATGTATGGTAAAACAGTGTTAATATTTTAATCATTTATATAGGTATTGACCCCATGAGCCTGGATATGCTTGCCAAAGAAGGAATAATAGCTCTCAGAAGAGCTAAGAGACGTAACATGGAGCGTCTATCATTGGCTTGTGGTGGAGTAGCTATGAACAGCTTTGATGATCTGCAAGAATCTCAACTTGGTAGAGCCGGACATGTATATGAACATGTGTTGGGAGAAAATAAGTATACATTTGTGGAAGATTGCAAAATTCCTCAATCAGTTACTATTTTAATGAAAGGGCCCAATAAACATACTTTGACTCAGATTAAAGATGCAGTTAGAGATGGATTAAGGGCTATCAATAATGCCATTGACGATAAAGCAGTTATTCCAGGTAAAAAGAACATTTTTTATATTTCTCTTTTATACAGTAAAACCTCGATATAACGGACTAATTGGGGGTGCCCGTTAAAGCCAAAAGTCTGTTATATAAAAATATGTTTAAAATAAATCAAAAGCCTTTTTTGGAAAATATGTTTACTTTATTTAAATATTTATGTATATATATAAAATACAAAATACATACAAACAAAATTCTATTTAATTGTCTTCCGACATTGTTCGTGAAGTGACGTTGCTATTTGATATTGACGCGCTTGCCGTCAGTAATCCTGTTTTGAAAATAGAATCAAGTTTTGTTTACACTTTCGAAGTTTGCTGTTTTTTATGATCAACTCTTTAAAATTACGAAAATGCGTAGAATACAATTGAACTTCTATGTATATCTGATGAATAATCAATAAATGTTATTAGATCGTCGAGATGTGATCTTACCTCTGATAACTTCATTGTTTGCAGTGTTGTTTTGTCGTCGTCTTCGCTATCTTCACTTTCATCCTCATTTTTTGGGTTCATAACTTCATCTGCTATTTCACTTTCAGTCATGTTGTTATACCCAGTAGATGAAGTCACCTTCATCTACTTCGAGCCATTGTAAAATGTCTTCCTCAGCTACATGTTGTCCGGCATTATTTTGTATTGTCCTACAGAAATCAGGAACTTCCAACCCATCTAAATCTATGTCTGCATCTTGATCTTGGCCATCAAACAAATTCTTCCAACCATTTTGTAATGTTTGCTCTTTCACCTCTTCCCATGCTGCAGCAAAATTGAAAATTGTTGATTTTAAATTGTAAGACTTTAAATTTTGCAAGGTACGCTGCGATCTTGTATCTTCTGTATCATTTTCATTGTGCAATACAACCATAACTTCGTCTAAAAACTTTCTGCGGTATATTCGTTTGGTGGCCAAAATGATTCCTTGATCCATGGATTGTATAAGGGATGTAGTATTCTTTGGCGAAAACATACATTGCTAAACAGCCATTCTTTAAAACTTTAGCCAACAGCTAAAGTTGCCATCTTCTGAACATAGAATATTTTCACGGGGGTGAGCAGGAGCATTGTCTAATATCAAGACAATTCACCTCCTCTGGCGGTGTTCCTAGTTTCTTTTCTTGAAATGTTCTGACCGAAGGTACAGATTCTTTAAAGAACCAATTTTTGAATATCTCTGAGGTGAACCATGCCTTCTTAGAGTTATAATATGACACTGGCAAATTATGCATTATATCTTTTAAAGCTCTGGGTTTACGAGATTTGCCAACCATGACAGGAGTCAGTCTATGTGATCCATCCGCGTTAGCACAAAATAGTGCCGAGATCCTGCCCTTGCTGATTTTTCTTCCAGGATTCGATTTTTCATATTTGGAGGCTTGTGTGCTTTCAGGCAAAGTACGCCATAACAAACCAGTTTCGTCAGCATTGTAAATCTGATATTCTAATAGCATTTTGTTACTTATATGTTCTATTAATTTTTGCCTAAAATGTTCATTTTCTTCTTTTGGTGCACTTGAAGCTTCTCCGTAAATTCTTTTATTCATAATTCTTTGCCTTTTGCGAAAATGCCAGAGCCATGCATCACTTGCTCTGAATGGTATGTCCATATGATTTGCTAATTTAATTGCAGCAGATTTCAATTCGACCGCCCGGACCTGGACCCCACTAGAACATTGTTGGCCATACCATTTTAAGATTGCTTCTTCCAGTGAAGTTTCACGAGCCAATTTCATTCGTGTTCTGGGATTGCTGTTCTCTCCTACATCACACATTAATGCAAATTTATTTATTTTGCTTTTGTTTTTTTTTATGTCCGAAACAGTTTGCTTTTTTATGCCATATTGATGACATATATGAGACACATACGTTCCAGACTCCAACTTTTGTATAATCTCTAGTTTTTGATTGATAGTTAGATTGATTCTTTTCCGTTTGTCCATATTTAAAGAGTAGGTTTGCGACAATTTTAACTTATTTACTGGTGTACACTAAAGCAAGAATAATATTATCATGCCCGCACCGTTCCGGCACGTAGCGTAGTCTCCAAAAAACCTGATTTTACAAAGAGTTGTCTGATACTATACGCTCCGGACAGTATGAATTGTTCATATTTAAAACCATTAAAGTCAATATTTTTCGGAAACGAAACACTACGTGCCGGAACGGTGTGGGCATGATAATATGAATCTTGCTTAAGTGTGTTCATTCACATGGAGTAAATAAATAAGTCAAAGTGTTGTAAACACCCATATATAATCATAAAAACCCACAGGATATTATATCAGGGAATTCCCTAATATATGCTATTGCTGCGAGTAAGAAATTGGGAGGGTTTAAGCATGTATAATATTAACTGGACGTTTTTAATTTTTTTTACGTTTGACCGGATTTTTGGTCCGTTATATCCCGAAGTCCGTTAAATAGAGGTCCATTATATCGAGGTTTTACTGTACTTCTAACACATTTAACTAAATTTTGGAATGCTTTGAGTTTTGTCTATAAAATAATGGAGGTAATATTGTAGAGCAACTATAGAGTGTATATAAAAAAGTGGCTTATTTTTCCATAGCTTCAGTCATATTCAAGACACCTAAACCACTCAAAAATTAAATACAGGGTGATTCATTAAGAATGTCCAATCTCTGGGTTTAGATTCTAGACCTCAAAATATTATGATTTAACCCAAATCACTTAAATAAAATGTGGCTCTTTACTGAGTTACAGGGTGTTTTACACCCTTATAAATTATGATAAACCAAACATTTCTGGATACTACCAGAGGCTTACGACAGGGGATAGCCTTTCCCAAATTCTATGCCACTGATGGAATTGCTATTTTAGCATCAGTTTTAGATTTTCCGGTACTTTCTATGGAAGTAACATCCTCTTCATTCGTAGCGTTAAAGTCATTAGTTTTCGAGATATTTAAAGTTGAAAATGAAACGGCAAAGCTATTTTGATTAATGTATTGTGCCCCTTTATTTTTAACTTCAAATATCTCAAAAACTAATTATTTTTTCGGTAAGAATGAAGAGTACATTATTTACATAAAAATGGAGAATGGAAAAATGGTACTAAAATAGTAATTCCGCCAGTGGTGTAGAATGTGGGAAGGGTCAACCATTCACTTTCCCCTGTCGTACGCCTCTGGTAGTAGCCAGAAAGCTTTATTTAACTTATTAGTAGTGTGTACAGTACCTACACATTCTGCCAAGTATGATAACAATATGTCAAATACTTTTAGGGCCGGTTGTTCGAACGCTAATAAAAAATGATCATTATCAAATATTTAATTACTGTCACCAACTGTCAATGTCAACTTTGTTTGGGTTGCCGAAAACATAATTATGGATTACAATTATAAAATTAGTTAATCAATTATGTTAATAATTGTTATGTTAATTGATTAACTAATCTCATAATTATAATCAATTATGTTTTCAGCAACCCAATCAAAGTTGACATTGACAGATGGTGACAGTAATTAAATATTTGATAGTGATCATTGTTGATTAGCGTTCGAACAACCGGCCCTTAAAGTACTGGATACAAATAGTTAATATTTCGCTGGTATATATGATTAATGTGATTCCTAATACATTTCCAGTGAAAATGATAACTCTTTGATAAGTGTTGGCGATACAATTTTTTTGTATATGTGTGTCCCAAAATATTTATAACGAAAAGATTTAGTTCATAACAGATGCCGACGAAAACAATTATTTCCCTTTCTGTTTCTGTTTCTGCCGACGAAAACAATTATTTCTGAGAACTTTTTAGTAATTATAATAAACAGAAATGATGTTTTTTGCTGATACTCCTCAAAAAATAAATTTTTTCGTTAACACTTTATTAGGGATTATAATTTTCACAATCATATAATCGAAAATAATATTTTTCGCGGCGTTCGTTGAAAGTTATATTCTTAACGGCATTTTTTGGAGTTATACTTTTCGTAGGCGGCGGTGATTTATGTATAGAGATATTTGATTTAAAAATTATTTGTACCCAGTACTTTAAAAGTATTTGAAATATCCTTATCATACTTTCCAAAAAGTGTAGGTACTGTGCACCCTACTAATTTATGTTAAATAAACGTTTCTGGCTCCTACCAGAGGCGTACAGGGGAAAGTGAATGGTTGACCCTTCCCAAATTCTACGTCACTGATGGAATTGCTATTTTAGCATCATTTTTAGATTCTCCAATACTTTCTATGTAAATAATGTAATCTTCATTTGTAACGATTAAATCATTAGATTTTGAGATATTTGAAGTTAAAAATGAAAGAGCCGCTACACATTAATCAAAATAGCTGTGCCGTTTCATTTTAACTTCAAATACCTCGAAAACGAATGACTTAATAAATAAAGAGAAAATAAAGAGCATATTATTTACCTATAAAGTATTGGATAATCGAAATACATATTGTACTAAAATAGCAATTCCGCCAGTGGCGTAGAATTTGGGAAGGGTAAACCATTCACTCTCAGTGCACTGGCGACATTATTTGCACTCCCAAATCATAATTTACAATGTATATACATTGTAAATCCCAAATCATGATTTCCAAAGTTTCTACATTGTAAATTATGATTCGGGAGTGCTCCTAGTAGCATTTAATGTGTCTTGGTTTGTTTATTTCTACTGCATCTTGATTGTTTTAGTATAGAAGACAATGTTAAAATGCTCACGCATAGAACCCTAAGTGGTAGTACTTTTTTTATATTGACGTAAGTTAAAAAACTTCTTGTACTTAGGCATCTTTTTCTTATAAGATTTCTTTATGTTTGTAGCATTAGCTCTGACAATGAAAATTTTGTCAAAAGCGCTTAGCTAAGGAAATAAATACTTTCTGCACAATTTGATATACAATTTTTTCACTTCCTTGATTCATACAAGTATGTACAAAATGTATGTCTTTCAACGATAATAATTTTTAAATGAATATACACTCAGCGGCACGAAAAACGGGCACCCCAAAAATGGGTCATTTTTGGTGTCTCGTATCTCCTAAATCTGTTGTTCGATTTAAGTAATTTTTTCAACACAATAGCCGTATTCTTTAACAATATCGCTGTAATAATATTGTTCCTAGACAGGTAAATTTTCATTGTATACCGGGCAATCAAACTTGGTTTTTTCTCAATTTTCACAACACCCTGTGGAATATTCTAGCCTTTATAAAATATTGAAATTAAAACCCAACTATAGCCCCAGGTTTTCTTAACATTCTGTTTTTTTATTTATTCACTTATGTTAAATAATAAAAAAGTTATGGATTTTAACTATACCCTATTCCACGAACATACGCCTGTTTTGGATTACTTCGACACCGAATATTTTACTGTGCAAAATAAGAAGAACGAAAGTAAATTGCAAATAACATTGTTGGTTATTGAAATAATTATTAGCGCCATTTACTTTCGTACTTCTTATGTTGCACAGTAAAATATTCGTTGTCGAAGTAATCCAAAACAGGCGTATGTTCGTGGAATTGCCCATAGCCATGTTCTTTATCAATACAGGCTGTTTCTAAATAAGTGCGACAAACTTTAAAAGGGGTAATTCTGCATGAAAAAATAATGACCGTTTGCTTGATAAACGTATGTCTGCAAATGCTTCGTTTCCGAGATACGGGATGTTGAATTTTTTCTTACAAACTAACAATTAATTTATTGCTCTAAAACCGGGTAAGATATGCAAATGATATTTGGTGGGTTTTAAGAGGTCGTTATTGCGCATTTTTTGACATACAACTAAAAATTTTATATTCATCATTGGCGTGCATACGGGTCATATTACCCGCATGCACGCCAATGGTGAATATAAAATTTTTAATTGTGTCAAAAAATGCTCAATAACTACCTCCTAAAACCCACCAAATTTCATTTGCATATCTCAACAGGTTTTAGAGCAATAAATAAACGTTAGTTTGTAAGAAAAAATTCAACATCCCGTATCTCGGAAAAGATGCATTTGCGGACATAGGTTTATCAAGCAAACGGTTCATTATTTTTCATGCAGAATTACCCCTTAAAGTTTGTCGCACTTTTTAGAAACACCTTGTATTGATAAAGAACATGGCTAGTTGTTAAAGTCCCTAACTTTTTTTATTATGCAACATAAGCGAATAAATAAAAAAACGGAATGTTAAGAAAACCTGGGGCTATAGTTGGGTTTTAATTTCAATATTTTCAATAGGGCTATAACGTGTTGAAAAAATTACTTAAATCGCACAACAGGTTTAGGAGCTACGAGACATCAAAATGACCCATTTTTTGGGGTGCCCGTTTTTCGTGCCGGTGAGAGTATTTATAGATGTTTTAGGTACTATTTTTGGGTACCCTTTTTAAATGAATCATAATACTATTTAAAACATAATTTGATCTATTTTCTATGTATTTTAGGTGCTGGTGCATTTGAAGTCACAGCCAATAAAGAATTGCTAGCATTTAAAGACACTGTTAAGGGTAAAGCTCGTCTAGGAGTTGCCGCTTATGCAGAAGCTTTACTGGTAGTTCCCAAGACTTTGGCTGTTAACTCTGGATTTGATGCACAGGTCAGTAATTTGAGCCATCAAAAAAATCATCAGTGGTTTTATTGCTGGATATCGCTGAATATCCAAAGCTTGTCTTAGAAGGAATATTTAATGGATAGTAGACTTTTCTTTGCGAAGCCCACACTGGTATTTGCCTATTATGCTTTCACAATATTTCGACAGTCGATCGTAAAGAATGTAGTGGTGCAGTAATTGAAGCTTTTTAGCTCAGAAATTTTTTACTATGAACCGATTTACATGAAATTTTGGAATTAGGCTTATCCTACCCTTAACTTCAAAAGTGATATTGACTTGAACTCCGTTTTTACCGTGGGGGTGGTTACCACCCCTTTTCGGTGGTGGAAAATTTTTGTTTTCAAAATAACCTCAGATATCGATAAAAGACCCAATTTTAAGCAAAAAATGTTGTATACAGTTTTCTCAAAAACCCAATACTTTTGAAGTTATTGGCAATTGAAAATTCGGAATTTTCTCACGATTTTCAACAGTTTTTTGCAAATATCTCCAAAAATATGCATTTTAACGATAATATTATAATGAACAAAATTATAGCAGGTAAAAAAATGAACAAATTGGTTTTTTAAAGAGTGTTCTAATTGCAATGTTAAGCGAGATATTGAAAATCAAAGCCGTTTTTTATTTTGTGTGAAATTTAATCGATGTATTCCATGCCATCTAGCGGAGAGCGAATAAATTTTATGCATGCTAATGAGAAAGGATTTTATAGTGCTTAAAATAAGCTTTAAAATGAGTACTGATAAAAGTCTTGTGTACGTAAAATGAGTGAGCTGTACTGACAAAAAGAGGAACATCTAATGATTTTTTTTTAAATCAATAGATTTCATAAGTGCCATTTCCACCAAAATTAAAATTAATCGTATTCCGTCTAGAATCAACTTTAATATAAAGAGTTTGATGGATTCTAGCAGTTTCGCTGCTTTGAAACACATATTTTTTGAAAAAATCACGATTAAAGAAAAAAAATTTCGAAGTTTTAAAAAATACCTTCTTTTCATAATATCTCAAAAATAATGAAAGTTACGTAAAAAAGTGTAATAGAAAAATAGGTTTTATTTTTGACAACAATTTTTGTTTGTTTTTCCTATCACACAAAAATTGACGAAGATATGATCGATTGACCCATTTGGTCCCACTGTACTCGTCCGAGTACAGCAGCAAAAATGGCCTAGTAGTGACACTTCTTGTAAAAGAGTGGTACTCCATGTATATATGTTATGGCGAGCACGCCACTGTGTGTGTTTATATTTCAATATTTAGACTACGTGACATGATAAACACCAACGCTTGTAATTTCGCGGTGTCAGCGAAATGTTCATGGACTATGAAAGGTTTTAAGAAATATGTAGTTTGTATTCATTAATTTTAGTATCGTTTTGTATCTCTAACTGTTAACATCTCAATAAATTTGTGCATTTCCTTCAGTAGTTACGTTACTCAATTCTCCAACGAACACACCACATTTTATAAAGAATAAGACTGGCGCAGTTAGTAGAAATTTCCAATTAGAAAAAGTAAAGCCTTTTTTTCTAATCGATTTTAATCGTTAATTGGGAAATTGGAGAATTAGTGACTTAGTAGTTGAGTTCCGAGTGTAAGGCCACGAGGAAGGAAAACTGAAGGAACCCGTAAGCAACTTGAAGAATTCCAAGTGTAAGGCCACTTGTTGTGTAAAGCCACAAAGCAATTCGGAAGTTCTGGAGAGGCGCAACTAGCAACTTCGTGAAATCTTCTCAACCACCAGCTTCAGTGAAAAGCCACTCGACCCTGGAAACGGTGAAGCATTTCCACAGAAGAAGCAACTACATACAGTTTAGAATTTCGACCAGTTCCAGTGTACAGCCACTTGATCCAGAAGGTACAACGTTCTCCACCCGTTCTCTTCCCGTTCCAGTGTAAATCCACCTGATCTGAGACGCTACAACGTTCTCGACCCGTTCCGGTGTAAGGCCACGTTCTCACGGAAGTACTTGAGGTTAGTCGAATTATATTAATTTTGTATTTGTTTTCATTTTTTTATTTACTCTGTTTCGCTATTTTCAAACTTTTAAGATATCATATCTAGTATTTGCATTTTTTTTTATTTTTTTATTTGTTTAACTTATTTTTTGTTAATATAATGGCAACTAACGACGTAACAGCAAATACGTCCATAATTTCCGCCAACACTTCTAATAATTATATTAATAGTGACAAAGCTATCAAGCTTATAAATGTTTTTGATGGGTCTTCTTCAAAATTACACTATTTTATAGATTCTGTTGATTTCATTTTTGCAAAATTTGACCCAGCGGAGTTACAAATTTTTCCTTTTATTGTAAAAAGCAGGTTAGAGGGAAAGGCTCTTGATTTCATTGGCTCGAAAGAATTTTCGACATGGCAAGAGATAAAAAATGCTCTCCTTTCTCAGTTTGGTGAAAATTTGGATTTGCAGTGTCTAAATTTTGAGTTATGCCATTTTAAGCAACGTTCTAATGAAAAACCGGTAAATTTCGTTGACAGAATTGAAAAACAATTGATAAGAATCAGTAAAGTTATCAAATACGATTCAAGTTTGAACAATGTTGAAAAAAAATGTTTAAATAATTTTCACAGTAAGACTGCAATTCTGACCGCTATTACGGGCATAAAAGAACCTTTGTGTCAAATGCTTCGTTCTTTAAATCCCAGTTCGTTGATTCAAATTAAGCAAATTTTAAACGATTATGAAAACCAACAATATTTCAAACAAACAAATGACAATTTTTCTAAATTAAATATAAATAATGACAATACAATTTCTTCAAGTAATGCAGGTACGCAAAAAACATTTTCTGCGCCCGGTTCAACAAATCAATCGATAAATCCAAATCCACCAATTAAATTAACCATTCCAAAGTGCACTTTTTGCCATAAATATGGACATAAAGCAGAAAAATGTTATCGTAAACCACAATCTCACAATGTTGTTCATAATACCTATTGCGACAACGACAGTTCAGAAAACGAAAAAGACATAGAAATCGAAGTTGATCAGGATTTTTTAGAGCAAATTCCGCTGACAACTTTACAATTTACCAAGTAGCAAATAAACCGCTTCTTTACGCGCATATTAAAAATTTAAATTTAAAGTTATTAATCGATTCAGGGGCAGCTATATCAATATTGAAACCAAGTAAAATTTTAGACTCTTATCAGTTTAATCATGAAAATTTTAAAATATTTGGTATTAGTAACGAACCAATTCAAGTTACAAAGAGCGTAAACTTTAAATTATTTTCGAGTGTTGAAAAATTCTATATAGTAGACATAAATTCACCTTTTGATGGAATACTTGGTTATGATTTTTTAGAAAAGAATAAATGTGTTATTGACTTTGGTTTGAATACTTTATTTGCTAATCATGAGGAAATCCCATTGTTTTCGTCTGATCGGGAACATAATATATTTAGTCTAAATAATATACACGAAAATCAAGTCCGAAGTAATGTTATCGACTCAACTGAAAAAATTGATACTATTATAAGTAAACTAAAATTAGACCATCTTGATGAAAGATTACAAACAAAGATAAAAGATATTCATGTGAAGTTCCAAAATATATTCTCGTTACCTAACGAACATCTAACTTTTAGCAGTCGAATAAAACATAATATCCGTACTAATCCTGAAAATGCCAGTCCGATTTATACTAGAAATTATCGGCACCCTCACGTTCATAAAAAAGAGGTCAATAAACAAATAACAAAATTATTAGAGCAGGGAATAATTCGCGATTCTGTCAGTCCTTGGAATTCGCCATTTTTTATTGTCCCCAAAAAACCTGACGAAAATAATGTTCAAAAATGGAGGATAGTAATTGATTTTAGAAAATTAAATCTTATCACGGTTGACGATAGATTTCCTATCCCGAATATTAGCGATATTTTCGACCTTCTCAATACCTCTAAATTTTTTTCTACAATCGATCTGGCGTCGGGTTTTCACCAAATTCCCATGAATCCCGAAGATATCGAAAAAACAGCTTTTTCCACAGAAAACGGGCACTTTGAATTTACTAGAATGCCGTTTGGGCTTAAAAACGCTCCTAGTACCTTTGCTAGAGTGATGAATGACATATTTCGAGAGCACATAGGCAAAACATGTTTCATTTATATGGACGATATTTTAATTTTTAGTAATACAGTCGAAGATCATCTTAAAAATATCGAAATAATTTTTGAATTAGTACAAAAAAATAATTTAAAGATCGAACCTGATAAATGTAAGTTTTTAACGGATGAAATAACTTTCTTAGGTCATTTATTGACACCGGAAGGTATTAAACCAGACCCGAAAAAGATTCAAGCTATTTTAGATTTTCCAGTCCCGCAAAATCAAACTGAATGTAAATCATTTCTCGGCTTATTTGGCTATTATAGGAAATTTGTAAATAATTTTGCTGATTTAACTAAACCTCTAACGGGTTTGTTGAAAAAAAATATAAAGTTTCATGTTACACCCGAAGTAGTGGAATGCTTTGACAAATGTAAACAATTTTTGACCTCGGAAAAAATTCTGGTTTATCCTAATTTCTCTAAAGAATTTATTTTGACGACCGATGCATCGAATGTCGCTGTCGGTGCGGTTTTGTCACAGATGTCCGATAACGGTGAGGATCGACCTATCGCTTTTGCATCGAGAACATTAAATGAAACTGAAATGAAATATTCCACTACAGAAAAGGAATTATTGTCTGTTGTACACTTTACAAATTACTTCCGTCCATATCTATTTGGAGTTAAATTTCGATTAGTCACAGACCATAGACCACTTATATGGCTTTTAAATTTAAAAGATCCTAATTCTAAATTATCACGATGGAGACTGAAATTAAGTGAATATAATTTTGATATTCAGCATATTTCGGGCAAAGCAAACAGAGTTGCAGACGCTCTGTCAAGAATTCGATTAAACCATGTGCATCAAAAACAAAATGAATATACCGAATTTGAGAATGTTAAAACTAACTTAGTTTTAAATAATTTTTCCTACTCTAATGAGCAAATCTTAGACGTTAACAATAAGAGTATTTTATATCTATACGATGAGAATGACAGAAATATAAATCATTTCGAAATTATCAATGATAATTTTCCCACAGTTGGTGACTCGGATTTTGAAAAAATTTTAAAGTTATATAACGAAAATCGTAGTAGAGAGATTAATATAGTTAAAATTAAGCCACACCATTGCCTTGAGAATTTTAATACTTTGAAAAAACTAGTATTAGTCCGAAATAAAACTTATAGCATACCTTATTTTGAAAGCAATATTTATTATAAAATGCTCAGTTTCCTTTATCCAGACGTTAACTTTGTAATTTGTAAAAATATCGTTACTATGCCGCCTGTAGAAGATAGGCAAAGGATAATTTTCGAATATCACAACGACCCGAGTAATTATCACAAAGGAATTAATGAAACTGCAGACAAAATTCGACAACTTTATAAATGGAAAAATATGTATAGAGAAATAACCGAATTTATTACTTTATGCCCTACTTGTCAACTCTCAAAATTTGATCGTAGGAATCGTACTCAAGGTTTAAATGTAAGGCATTCTCCGGAGAAACCATTTGAGGCTTTATCTGTAGACCTGTTCTTTTTTGATAAACAGAAAATGCTCACCGTTATAGATAATCTAACAAAATTTGCGCAAGCGTATATTTTAACTGATAAAAAACCAGAAACGATAATTAGTAAGTTAAAAAATTATTTTTCGCTTTTTGGCCTTCCTAAGATGATTATGTCAGATCACGGGGGCGAATTTAATAATAAAAAGATACAAAGTTTTGTTAATTCGTTGAATATCGAATGGCACCTTACTTCGTCTGAGTACCATGCCTCTAACGGTATAATTGAGCGTTTCCATGCTACCATAACAGATACTTTGCGAAGCTATCTTTTAGAACATAACCAGTGCGACTTAGAAGATGCACTTTTAGTCGCTATATACTCATATAATTCTAGTAAACATCATTCAACATCCACTACCCCCTACAGTTTAGTATTTCCATATAAAAATGATAGGGAATTTGATGAAATTTCGTATAATAATCAGTTAGAAAATATAAGGGAAAAACAATGCGATCAAAGGAAAAAGCAAAAGAACCGTTTTGATAACTTAAGAACGAGTAACTTGGAAGTAAAGTATAAAGTTGGAGATAATATTCTCTTAAAAAGACCAAGAAATCCAAATACACCAAAATCGATATTAAATACAGGACCATATGTTGTTCTGGAAGTCAATGAAACCAATAAAACTCTAAAAATTAAGTTAGATAACGAGGTTATTCGAAAATTTCATTTCAATAATGTAAAACCATTTTATGAGGTTATTAACTAAACGAAGTTGAAGTGTAACACGGCAAGTAGTAGATATGAACTTTCATTTTCCATATTATAAATGACTTTAATCAGTAATAATTGCAACATATAATTCGATTACCTTGTGGTACACTTCATCTACGGCCTTCTCACAACAACACAAATAGAATGAGTTATTGCCGGTGGGTTTCTTTGTTTCATGTGGCCCTACCTGCCCTGTTCGGAGCATATCCAGAGAGGCTCTACACTACAAGCCCAAAACTTCGAAGCTGCAAAGAGGCCCTTCTTGGACACCCCAGCTTCGGTTTTCAGGAGGGAGGTGTTATGGCGAGCACGCCACTGTGTGTGTTTATATTTCAATATTTAGACTACGTGACATGATAAACACCAACGCTTGTAATTTCGCGGTGTCAGCGAAATGTTCATGGACTATGAAAGGTTTTAAGAAATATGTAGTTTGTATTCATTAATTTTAGTATCGTTTTGTATCTCTAACTGTTAACATCTCAATAAATTTGTGCATTTCCTTCAGTAGTTACGTTACTCAATTCTCCAACGAACACACCACATTTTATAAAGAATAAGACTTATATCCGATTCTATTAGGAAGTGTTCTAATAGATTTACACAAATTATACCCTCGGAAGCGCTCCTCTTTCTAACCTGTGACGCAGTAATTAGAAGCTAACCTCCATATTTCTGTTGAATCATTGAAGTGTTGCTATTTTGTGGTTTTGATATTATTTATCATTTTTTTAACTTTTATTGTTGGAAGGGTAAGTACTGGTAATGTTTATTTATACAGTGTAAGAATCTTTTTATTATTGTTGTTTTTATGTTACAAAATAGACATATACTCATTTGAGTACAGTGGGTTTGTAAGAGATCAAATATGTTTATTTGGTTTTTTATTCTTTCATGTTCAATATTTGTATTGGAACTGATTTTCAAGAATTGCGGCCTGGGAGTCCCATCGGATTTTATGGAAAACATAAAATACCCGCTTTAGCTTCAAATTACATAGCAAGTTTCACTCATAAGATGTATCGGCGGTAGTTATTCCTCCTAAGGTTGACTATCAAACTGACAATGAGGACATAGATAAGGATGATTTTCAGACCCAGAACTTTCCGAATGATATTCCCGGAGAAATAGAGAAATAGTTCATTACATGAGTGATAGTGATGACTCTGACAACGACAAAGAAGACAATCTTCCCCTTACCATTAGAAAAAAAAATTATTGAAGGGTCAAAATAAAACCAAAGAATCTGACTGGACAGAAGAAATTACTGATACTAGTATGACATCTACAACAGGTTACAAGGGCCGTCTGGATGATATGAAAGAGTAAATCCGAGGTAAATCTCGTATCGAAAGATTTCGAGAAATTTTTTGACAATAACATTATTGAATACTTATACATATTACAGAACAGTCAAGTATATATTACATGTATATGCCTTTCAAAATAATAATCATCACTTTATGTAACGCAGAAAGAGATAAAGATATTTCAGGCTATTTTACTTTTTACTGGATACCATATATATGCACGAGAGCGCAATTATTGGTGACTAGTGCAATTTCGTGGACCCGTTTCTAAGAAATTTAAAAATACCTACATTAAAAAATCTACTTATTCTAAAAAACGACTAGCAGAATTTGTACCAATTAGTCTAAAAATGGATGAAAGCGGTCATTTTCCAAAGATAATAGACAGACAACTTCGATGTAGCCTATGCCACCAAAGTGCGTTGGACTTGTAGTATAAAGTGTGAAGTTACTCTGCATGTGAACCGTGATTGTTTTGTACAATTTCATGCTAGTTAGATTATAAATAATACAGGACATACCCAAGTACGTATGTACCTCCCTATATTGTAAGAAGATAAAACATTTTCATTTTTACACAATGTTTTATATTTTGACTCTCGATCAGCCCATTGTACTCGTATGAGTACACCTACTTTTTGCTAAAAATTCAATTTTTTTTATGTCAAATAACAATTAAATTTTGCTATTTAACCCAGGTTCAACAAGGGCATTCAAAAAAATTTTGTATTATCGAAAAATAAATGTCGTGGGATCAAATGGGTTAAAGAGCGCGCGGTAGCGCAACCACAGTATCTCTCGAGTCCTTTGACCCTTCACCGCTTCAAAATAAAAGGTTTTTCACTACATATTATAATAAAAAAAGTTGTAGATCTTTTAATTACCTTCAAAATGGTTTTTTATACGTTGTGATAGCTTCAAAATTGAAGTAGTTATGGCCCAAAAACTAAATCATACATATTCAAGGTTTTAATTTAGGGGTAGTTTTAAGGGTTAAATAACTTGAGCATATGATTTTCCAGCATAGCTTTTTCGAGAACGTGGAACGATATTTAAATCCTTTTTAGTTTATCAAAAGAAATTTTTTATACAATTTTTAATCGAGGGGTTGATTTTACGGGTTGAAAGGGGTTAACAATATGATAATTAAGATAGAGAACGTAAAATATCATTTACTCTATATTTAAATCTTTTTGTCATACTAAATTAATTTTTTGTAAATTTTTTCGAATTAGTGGTTGTTTGCAAGGGTTGTACTGTTTTCAAGGGGATGAAAATGAGTTTACCATGAGGTTATTGTGTTAGAAAACACTTCACAATGTCACTATTTTATTATTAAACACGTTTTCTGGCGATAAAATGGCTCAATGCCAATTTTTTCCATTAAGGGGTTGTTTTCAACCCTTAAAAATAAAAAACGGAGTTCGGATCAATATCACTTTTGAAGTTAAGGGTAAGATAAGCCTAATTCCAAAATCTAATGTAAATCGGTTCACAGTAAAAAATTTCGGAGATAACAAACCTATTTTACCCTTCAATGACTGCACTATAGGCCAATATTTTGTGGGTCACGTTTAGCAGGATAATGCTTCTGTAGTTATCACAAACTGTTTGATCTCCTTATTATTCTATTTACAATCTTTACTATATAAATTACTTTTTTACTGTATTTTCTAGTTGTTGTAGTTTTATTAACTATTAGCCAAAAAACATAAAATAATTTCTAATTTACATTTTTAGGACACCATTCTAAAACTACAAGAAGAATCCCGTTTGAATCCAGACCCAATCGGTTTAGATCTAACCTCTGGGGAACCCATCAATCCTAAAGATGCTGGCATCTATGACAACTATATTGTTAAAAAACAAATAATCAATTCCTGTTCGGTCATTGCCAGCAACCTCTTATTGGTTGATGAAATTATGAGGGCTGGAATGAGCAGCTTAAAGGGATAAAATCGAAGTATTCAAATTTAAATCTGTATTTTTGTGCTTGTTTTAATTTATCATTACATTATGTATTTTCTTAACCTCTGAAAGGTTGCTACTTAATATTTAGTGGACATACACATAATGCTGTAACGTTGATAACATACACACGTAACATTTATAATATTTGCAATAATAAAATGTCAAAACTACTTCGTTTTATTTTCACAGTATGTTTATTAGAAAGTTTGAGGGAAAAACTGATAGTATTTCTTGCTCCTCTTCTGATCTTGATTGTTTGTGACTTCTAACAAGAATTTTTATAGTATTTTCTGGTGAATGAAAGAAAAATATGCCAGTGAGAACTTAATCCAAATTCAAAGTTATTCACGGTAAAAAGTCAACTATTCGAAAGTGTTTTTAGGGGGGAGGTATATGGTTTGAAATATTTAATTTTTTTATTATTTCAAATAAAAGTGCATACTTTCAAGAATACTCTCTGAAAATTTCAAAATAATCGGAGTAAAATTACCAGAGGTACAGCGTGTTAAATATCTCTACCTTCGACTCGCTTTGCCGCGACTTCGCGCCAGCACGCTTGAGCGTAGTGAGAAACGTTAAACAACTGTTCGCCTTCTCTTTTTTTAGATTCCTCCTCGATTCAAAAAACATTCCAATGTGCATCACTTTACGATTTGGCAGACAAATAAGAAGATGCAGTTGTCAAAACTTTAAACTCATTTTTCTCAAAACTGCTTTTTCAAATGCGGTGGACATTGTAACTGAAAAACTACTCAGCCGATCTACCTGATATATAGCACAGATTTTCAGACATTTCATGAGGAAACAACGTCGAGATATTTTTCTTTTTTTGCTTATTTTTTTTTTTTCAACAATAATAAATCTGTTGATTTTTACAAAAATTTTACCAAAAATTTCATTTTTTTTTTATTTCTGAGTGACTTCAAAGATCGTTAAAAATGACAAAACTCGACGTTGTGACCTCGTGAAACTCGGAAGCTAATTAAATCTTTTTGAATTTTTTTTTTTCGTATGATCTAGTGACGAGTTCTGATGTCCACCGCAAAATCCATTTTTTTGTGAGCTGCTTGTCAAAATTTGTCACCAATGGCTTACTTTTCAATTTTTGGATTGAATTTTTTTCTAAATATTCTTTGAATTGTACTTAATATATTTATTTAATTTAAAAATAAAATAATTGTATCATAGCTTCGAAAAAAATTCACAAAAATGTGCTTGATATGTTGATTTCAAACCATACCCCCCCCCCCTAAGTCAAGTATAACGTATTTTCAATTAAAATTATAGTTTTCTCCAATTAAATATAGTAAATAACATAGAAACGTCAAACGAAAATAGTTTCAGAAACACGTATTTAAACACAAGGTTGTGGTCAAACTAAAAATAAAGGAGAAGGGAAAACTGTATAACGAGAAAGGAAATCTGACACATATTTTAAAAACCGAATGTAACAAAGGTTAAACAAAAACATAAAAATATGTGACCCCTTTACCTTAAAGACTAAAGTTTATGTAATTTGGAGGACTATTTTTTTACGTAAAAAAAGAAGCATGAATACCTTTTAAATGGTCACTTTCCTGGTGTAACATTTATTGAAGATGCAAGGCCATGAGCTTCAAGAAATTACAGTGGAACCCCGATAACCCGGACCGATTTTCATCAGATAAACATTTCAACAATAAAAATGTACTATCCGTTGCAAGATAATTCGGATGGAATTCCCCAGATTATTTTGTGCTTGATATCGGCCCAGTCTCTTAATCTGGGGAATTCCATCCGAACTATATTGCAAGGGATAGTATGTAATATAATAATTGTGAAATAGTGTGTATTTGTGTAATTTGAACTATGTATACGATAGTAAAAATGACTCGTGGCACACGGCGACAGAGCGACGGTCATTGTCTCGGATTTATCGGAAACAACAGGCACCTGTTATTCCTTTATTTATTTCAAACTGTCTAGTTTTCACTGTTCATAACATCGTTCCGATTATGACTGTATTGTGTGTAGTACAGTCTTGTATTGTCTGCTTCCGTTTGCTTAGATTTGTATTTTTAATAATTTAGATGTGTAAGTACTGTGCATATATATTTCATGTTATTTCAATTGTAACGGAGTTTATCTGTAAGTATACCGTATTTTATTAATTTTTACCATATTCTCCGGCTAACCCGGATCGGCCGCGGTCCTGATTAATCCGAGTTATCGAGGTTCCACTGTACATATAAAGCAACAAGCAAACTCCTAACGGAAATGGAAGGGATATCAATAGTTGTAAGTCCTAAAAAGCTGGCGAAGACCGTACCCCGTACCTTTTTAGATCTGCTACATCAGATTTTATCCCGTACCTTATTTTATTTAAGGTACCCCGTACCTTTTCCATATTAAAAAGTATGAAAAATGTCAAACTACCGCTTCACGAGAACAATTTGCATATCAACCAGCAAATCTACCATATATGCTTTGCATTGTCTTGTCAAATATCTTAATACTGTCTGTCTAATCTCTCGCACATATGGATACATTTCAAACAAAAAATCTAGGCACAGATTTTTTTTATTCAAAAGTACCTGAAAAAACTCAATTCACTCAAAATATTTATTACCTCGAACAGCCAAGATGCACTGAAGACTCAAACAGTATAATGTAACATGACTCCGTAATAGCTTGGAACTGGCGAAGAACGCCTTTAATAAACAAAGTAACTTTACTATGGGTCCAGGACATGAAGAAATTGTTGAGGTAATTGCTCACTCTTCTGATACCATATCTATAAAGTACGCAAATACTGTATACAGAACAATGTTTGAAGACAAAATGCCGTCGCATTAGGTAAATGCTAATATTGTTATAATACCGGGTGTCCACATATATTTTCCCCCATTTTAACTTCCAAACGACTCGAGATAGAAATATGCGGTTTTCGCTGAAATGTTTTATTTTAGTAAAAGTTTTGTTTGAATGGAATTAATTTTTTATATCGCTTTTAAATAAAAAATGGCGGATTTTTGAAAAAAAACGTTGACTTTTTTTATTGAAACACCCATTATATTTTTTTACTATCCAGCGATATAGTTTTTTAAAATCGGTTGTCAAATGACTGAGCAATTAATTTTTAAAATGAGAGATGCAATGTGGAAATCACATAACATAATATCAATTTGCTTAGTTATGTGATATACTACACGTTACACATCTCATTTTAAAAATTAATTACTCGGTCATTTAACAACTGATTTTAATATCTCTGGATAGGTGAATGGCCGTTCTTTCAATTTACAAAAAAATATACTGGGTGTTGATCAACGTATCCGATTACCGATTAAACTGTTCCGATCAATTACCGATTAAACTGTTAAACGTACACACAGTTAAAAAATGGACAGGAAAAAACCTAAAATGAAATAAAAACACATACCTAAGTACCATTCTAAAATTCTTTACCAAAATCCAAATTATTTATTAAGCTAGATTTATAGTTTGACGGACTGTAGACATAGACACTGAAAAAAGATCAACAAGTCAACAAAGTTTTTTTCAAAAATCCGCCATTTTTTTTTCGTAATAGAAAGTGATATAAAAAAAACTCGATCCATTCAGACAAAACTTGTACTAAAATAAAAGATTTCAGCGAAAACCGCATATTTCTATCTTGAGCCGTTTAGAAGTTATAGGCAGTTAAAATGGGGGAAAATATAAGTGGACACCCGGTATACAAAAAGGAGAAAGTACCAATGTGTGTATATGAATGAAGGACTTTGACATAAGCCTAACCAACGCTTTGATGCAATTAAAACCAAATAAATGGCTTAAGAGCACAACTCGTTAAACCCTCTGTATATGAATGGGTACCAATAGATATTACATGTTTCGCTATGCCTTAGTTCGTCAGATATCCAGCAGGTACGAATTCATAAGCAGACGGTTCAACGGATGTCTTCAACCTTCACATCTTGGTGAATAATTACAAAAGTGCCATCTACTCTGATGGCTAGGAACGAAAACAACTCGTATCGAGTCATTCCCGACCGTCTTCTAGTAACAAAAGTTTTGATCGAGACATGCATTAAATGTAACAAACCTCTTATAGACGAAGAGGCAGCGCTGAAAAATCTCTTTGAATTTACTAAAGCTAAATTTTTCACAGTTGATTACTGTGATTGTGTAGAGATACATACTGCGGTCGGTCAAGCGAAACGTAGAACAGGGGTTACTGAGAGGGTATCAAAGTTGCTTTCCTACAAAGGTAATTAAATCCATTTACTGAGGCTGAAAATCAGTACACACATTCTAAATTGAATATAAATAAAAGTTATTGTAGTCGGTCAGCTGTATGATGGGACAGAGCCCGACAATGCATGTACAGGGTTATTCACTACTGCTTTATTTACAGAATTAGAAAAAAATGGAAAATACAAAAGTTATTCGATTTTTTGACATATATATCGTACTAGTGATGTTGTTCTGAAGCTATTTTCTTGTGGCATTTTTATAATCAAGTATATTCAAATGGGAAATAAGCCACAATTTTACCTAAAAATGATTTTATTAACGTTTCGACGCCCAAGTCGGGTGTCGTTGTCAAAATACAAAATAATACTGATATTTAAAATAATAATAGTATTATTTTGTATTTTGACAACGACACCCGACTTGGGCGTCGAAACGTTAATAAATCCATTTTTAGGTAAAATTGTGGCTTATTTCCCATTTGAATATACGTACTAGTGATGTCATCCATCTGGGCGTGATGACGTAATCGACTATTTTTTTAAATGAGAATAGGGGTCGTGTGCTAGCTCATTTGAAAGGTTATTCAATTCTCTATACAGTACTATAAACATTAAGATCATTATTTATACAGGGTGTATAAAAATTGTTTTTGAATTATTAATTTAATTAAAAAAAATTTTTTGGACACCCTGTATAATTAATTATGTTTATATTACGGAATAGGGAATTGAATAACCTTTTAAATGAGCTGGCACTCGACCCCTATTCCCATTTAAAAAAAAGTCGATTACGTCATCACGCCCAAATGGATGACGTCACTAGTGCGATATATATGTCAAAATATCATAATTTAAAATCGAATAACTTTTGTATTTTACATTTTTTTCTAATTCTGTAAATAAAGCAGTTTACAAGGGGGTCAAAATATAGTGAATACCCTGTACATTCACTGTCCGTCCCGTCATACAGCTGACCGACTATAATAACTTTTATTTATATTTAATTTAGAATGTGTGTACTGATTTTCAGCCTTAGTAAATGGATTTAATTACCTTCGTAGGAAAGCAACTTTGATACCCTCTCAGTAACCCCTGTTCTACGTTTCGCTTGACCGACCGCAGTATGTTTCTCTACACACTCACAGTAATCAACTGTGAAAAATCTAGCTTTAGTAAATTCAAAGAGATTTTTCAGCGCTGCCTCTTGAACTATTATGTTTGTCTCTGTAGCAACATTATCAATCAACAAAAACTCTTAGTAAGTAATGAAATAATAGACGTTCTCACAATCTTTTATTTACATGGTACGACCGGTTTCGCTGTACATACTTAGTATGGACTCATATGCAACCCATTCAATATTTCAAAAACTCTTAGAATCCTTAACCAAATGTAAAATCTTCGCACAAATACTTACCTTACCTTCGCAGAAATATATCATTTATCGGTCGTCCACATGCTCAGAATCTCTTCAGTCATCAATTCTTTTTTCTGTATTATTTAGGGACTCTCTTAAGGAGAAATGGAGGAATATTTCCCGGTGCATTTTGTTTATATTTCCTATTTATATCCCTGTTTACATAGTTTCATGTATGAAACTGCTTCTATTTGTTTTTGTAAGGACCCATGTTTTTGAAGTGAAAACTTGTTTAGGGACGTTGTGCACTTTTTAGATGGGGAAAAAGCATTGAATTCGCGACCATCATCGCTCATGCTATATATTATGTGTATGTATATATAAATTGTGTAGGGGTTTTTAAATTTAAAATAAATGTAAAACCTATTTTAAGATGGGGAAAAAGGATTGATTTCACGACCATCATCGCTTCGGCGAAATAAATTTTGTGCGTATATAAATTGTGTAGAAGTATTTTAATTTAAAATAAATGTAAAACCTATTTTAAGATGGGGAAAAAGGATTGATTTCGCGACCGTCATCGCTTCGACGAAATAAATTTTTGAAGTGAAAACTTCTTCAGGGACGTTGTGCACTTTTGGGATGGGGAAAAAGTATTAAATTAGCGACCGTCATCGCTTCGACGAAATAAATTTTTGAAGTGAAAACATCTTTAGGGACGTTGTGCACTTTTTGGATGGGGAAAAAGTATTAAATTAGCGACCGTATAGGTATATCACTTCTTTTTGGATGGGGACAAAGCATTGAGCTCGTAATTGACATACTATAAGAAGTTTTCACTTCTGTCGGTACTCCCACGAGTGCCCTAAATTTTTTCTTTTAGGCGTTTTTATACTTTTTTTATTTATTACTAATATAGCATTTGAGTTAATTAATATGTTATTTTTAAATTTTTTTATTCTTTTTAAACGAAGTATTATTTTGCCGATTTCAGATATATAATCGTCTTAGAGGGAAATCACAAAAGGTATTTTTCACTACACGCTGCTCTTCAGTTGAGAATTTACTTTGCAGTAGATATTAGTCGTAGAAAATTAATATAATAAACTGTTGAAAAGTTAGGTTTAAAGACTGACAGTCATTTATTACTGTCTCAATACCAAATAAAGTTTAAGCCTGAATAAAAACAGTACACATGAAACTAAGAAGCACGCAATAAAGAAAACAATTTATTGTACATAATCACAAAAACAAAAATATAATGTGTATATTATAACATAAATAACTGAATATATTACATACTTATTCTAAATATATCGTATAATATTAAAACATACAATGTGTAATATGACATAAAACTCTAGATTTTAACTAAAAGGAATTTGATGCTAAAAATGGAATGTATATTATTCAACTTAATCCTAAACTAAAATTGGAGTAAATTGTTTCTCCTTATAATATCAATAGATCTAAAAATAGTAGACATGGAATGGACGGACACACTTTTTAAGTACCAGAGAAAGTAAAAATGTTATTATCCACTAGTTGTTTTGCAAATAACACCGTTATTTGTAGTTTAAGCCGATATTTGTGTTTACACAGTTTTACACATTACGGGTTTTTTCACATTAAAAATCGCAAAAATTCCAAGCATATTTCCATTTTTGCAAAAAAATATCCAATTGATATAAAACAATTAATCAAGGACTCGTCTGACTTCTCCATGAGAAGAAACACACACATATTACTAAAATTTCGTTAGTAAATATGTAACCTTAAAAACTATCTATGAGAAGTTGACGTATAATCTCACTCCAGATCATATATTTAATTGTGACAAAACAGGAATAAGTACAGTAAATATTCCACCCAAGGTTGTGTCTAAGGCCCGGCGCAAATTGAACCTAAGCGAGACGCAACCTGCACCGGCGAACTGCGTAGACAGTTCTGCGCATCATACTATCAGTTCATTCGTTCGCAGGTCTCGCTTGGGAACGTTTGTCATCGGCGTACAGTTTTCTTGGGACGCGTGACTCACCGCCATATGTTTATTTTTACTTGTTTTTGTTTGCGACATGGACTTATCTGAAATGAATATGAATACGGATGGTACCTAAGCACTGGCGAAGCGTCCATGTAACCATTGTTACCATTGGTAACAGTTAAAATTTGTAAATAAATATTTTATGACTACTATGAAATAATTCCATTTATATTTTTTAAAAATAGAAATATTTGTTAATAGTATCTACCTAATTCAGTAAAATAGCCAACTAGACGCACGAAAATATCAGCGAGTTTATGTAAAATCGGTTGCACAGTATAAAGAGGTTCCATATTTATTATACTGTGCCCTTACCGTGCGCCGCGCCGTTTACCACTTCTGTGAGTGGCAACGATAGTAGGATCTT
The DNA here is from genome assembly GCF_917563875.1 of Diabrotica virgifera virgifera. Taxonomy (NCBI): domain Eukaryota; kingdom Metazoa; phylum Arthropoda; class Insecta; order Coleoptera; family Chrysomelidae; genus Diabrotica; species Diabrotica virgifera. The sequence goes on along the minus strand of NC_065445.1, from coordinate 40,209,931 downwards.
TGACTGGATCGTCTCTGAAAATTTTGCGGGAACGATGGCTCTGAAACCGCGTATTGGTGTTACCAAATTTTAATTTGGTGACGCTAGGTAGGGCCGGTGTCTATCGGGACAGAAAATACCGACCGTAAGAATATCAGACTTAATAAATGCAATTTTAATTATTATTATAATTATAGGTAATAATTATAATTCAATTTATGAAGTCTGTTATTCTTAGGGCCGGTATTTTCTCGATTAAACTCCGGTTAGTTAACCGTACCGGCCCTTTGGATTCGATTATTGCATAATATGCATTATTAATTATTAGTTTATAACTTGTAACTGTACTTGCTTATTATACAGATAATATATCTATACCTTTTTATCCTATATAAATCATATTAATCGATTTTAATTACTTGTCGAAATATATTAATTAACAACAACATTATTATAATATAACATATAATAATATTGATTATACAGTACATTGTAGTGTATAATCAATAAAATAAAAATTATTTAATATTTTAGGCTAAAAATGACAAATGAATGTACTGATTAGTATACTAATTATACAATTTGGATTTTTTAATAAAGTATAAAGGTGATATAATACATATTTTACCTAAAAACAACAAATATGTTTTTAGTTTGTAAATACTTTATATAATTTCTTAAGGCTGTTTTATCGGTGCACCAAAACCTAGGGACAGTGTTTTCTCTGTTATTTACCGACAGAATGCCTCGAAATTTGGACACGTTGTTCGAAATTATGTTGCCTTTAAAATGATGGTTTTACTTTTTTTATTTTTTGGAAAATTCTGTTGAAAAATTAGATTATAATGTTTAACGTTCTATTATAACCAAACTTTTTACTCCCATCACTTGAAAGAGTTTTTTTTCTGTAATCGTTGATTTTTTTTTCACCTTTCTGTGTCCAGTAATAATCGAGAAAAGCGTGTTCCAACTTTGAAGAAAATTTGCTAAAAATATTGAAATCTAATAATGAAACGAGTTACGCAGCATTGGCGCTTAGTTTCATCGTTATCGCCTTCGTGACGACAAATCTCATGAACGTACGGTCAGTCGGTCAGTTCGCTTGAATTATTAGAATCCATTTCCAGTTATTCATTCTTGTATTTTCTTCATCAACTTGCTTAGTGTTTACAGTTTACAGTATTCTTAGTTATTTTGAAAACATTAAACTTATTTAGTTTACGGGTATTTTAAGTACATAATATATTATTAGTTTAGTGGTATAAGTTACAAGTTCTTTAGTTTACGCGTATTTTTAAGTATTACATTAGTTTAGGGATATAAGTTGACAAGATAAGAAATGAGTCCCAGGGTGTTTTAAAATAAGACAGAAAATTATACTACTATCCACGATTTGTGTTTTATTCATCAATTGGATACTTTTTTTATGTAACTGCAACCTATAAATATATTAAAATAATGTATATGTTACCGGCCAAACCCGATTTCGGGACAAACTAGTTTGGCCTAGGCCAAACTACTTTGTCCTAACCGCCTAGGATAAACTAGTATGACCTAGGTCAAACTAGTTTATCATATCACGCGTAAGCTAAACTAGTTTATCCTGATATAAATAAACACACTTCAGGCCAAACTAGTTTAGCCTAGGCCAAACTAGTTTATCCTGATATAATAAAGATTCACACTTCAGGATAAACTAGTACGGCCTTCTTCTTATTCTTCTTCTAGTGTCTATCCGTTTCGGATATTGGCGATCATCATGGCAATCTCTACTTTTCTCACTGCTGCTCTGAAAAGACTTTTAGTGGTTGTGTTGAACCACGTACGTAGATTTTTCAGCAAGGTGTTAAATGAAAGCTTATAATCCAAGGATGGTACTAAAAGTTAGGAATTTGACCTAGGCTGTCTGTCTGTCGGTCTGTCCGACCGCGAATATAACTGCTCCGTCATTATACCAGGTAGAATGACAAATGAGGTGTCAAATGAAAGCTTATAATCCAAGGATGGTACTAAAAGTGACAAAATTGACCTATGCTGTCTGTCTGTCGGTCCGTCCGACCGCGAATATAACTGCTCTGTCACTATACCAGGTAGAATGAAAAATGAGGTGTCAAATAAAAGCTTATAATCCAAGAATGTTACTAAAGCCCAAACTAGTTTGGCCTGAAGTGAGCGTCTAGAACCGGAAGTCCTAGAACAAAGGACCCCGCAGAAACTTTATGGGAAATGGCTCTCTGTCAAATGCTCTGAAACTTAGGATTGTGGTAATTCTTGATGTGTAGAACAAAAGACTCCATGGACGCGAAGCTCCAAAAAATCATAGTTCTAAGATATAGGCCTCTGAAGATATAAGTATAGAGAGGACGTTTGAGTTGGAATAAATTCATTTTCTCGAGAATGGGCGACTCTGGAGATAAATTACGAATCAGGTCAATTTTTATTTTTAAATTATAATTTTTGGCATATATATCGTACTAGTGACGTCATCCATCTGGGCGTGATGACGCAATCGATGATAATTTTAAATAGGAATAGGGGTCGTGTGATAGTTCATTTGAAAGGCTATTTAATTCTCTATTCACTAATATAAACATCAACATAATCATTTATACAGGGTGCCCAATTTTTTTTTAATTAAATTAATTGAGACAAAAAGAAGAATGTATATAATTTATTTAATTCAAAATACATTTTACTGCTGTCAGAAAACAGAAAAAATGTTTATTTGATAAATAAATATTGTTTTTTGCTTAAATTCAATATTAAAGCTGCCACCCACCTACCTCTTAGCAGTTTGGACATTTAATTTAAGCGAAAGGCAATGTTTATTTTTCAAATTAACATTTTTTTCTGTTTTCTGACAGCAGTAAAATGTATTTCGAAATAAATAAATTATATACATTCTTCGTTTTGTCTCAATTAATTTAATTAAAAAAAGTTTTGGCCACCCTGTATAAATAATTATGTTAATGTTTACATTAGTGAATAAAGAATTAAATTACCTTTCAAATGAGGTATCACACGACCCCTATTCCTATTTAAAAAAATCACCGATTGCGTCATCACGCCCAGATAGATGACGTCACTAGTATGATATATACGCCAAAAAATTATTATTTAAAAATAAAAATCGAGCTGATTCGTAATTTATCTCCCATCTTCAGAGGCTTATATCTCAGAACTATAATTTTTTGGAGCTACGCGCCCATGAAGTCTTTTGTTCTACATATCAAGGACTACCAGAATCCAAAGTATCAGAGCATTTGACAGAGAGCCATTTCCCATAAGGTTTCTGCGGGGTCCTTTCTCACCTTTAGTACCAGCCTTGGATTCTAAGCTTTCATTTGACACCTCATTTGTCATTATATCTGGTATATTGACGGAAGAATTACATTCGCGATCGGACGGAAAGACGGACAGACAGCCTCGCTAAGATTTCTTACCTTTAATAACATCTTCGGATTAAAAGCATTTATTTGACACCTCATTTTTCATTCTACCTGGTATAGTGACGGAGCAGTTATTTTCGCGGTCGGACGGACCGACGGACAGACAGCCTAGCTCAAATTTCTCACCTTTGGTACCATCCTTGGATTATAAGCTTTCATTTGACACCTTATTTGTCATTCTACCTAGTATAGTGACGGAGCAGTTATATTCGCGGTCGGACGGACCGACGGACAGACAGCCTAGGTCAAATTTCTCACTTTTAGTACCATCCTTGGATTATAAAGGACGTAATTTGGGAATTCCCCGCATGTAAAAGTCCTTACATGTTCGTCAAATTACTTTCGACTCGGCTAAATTAGTGTAGGCTAGGCCGTACTAGGCGAAGGATTTCCTGGCTGAAAAATCTACGTACGTGGTTCAACACAACCACTACAAATCTTTTCAGAGCAGCAGTGTGAAAAGTAGAGATTGCCATGATGGCCGCCAACATCCGAAACGGATAGGCACTACAAGAAGAAGAAGAAGGCCGTACTAGTTTATCCTGAAGTGTGAATCTTTATTATATCAGGATAAACTAGTTTGACCTAGGCCAAACTATGTTACAAAAATGTGATAATTCTTTTTAAAATATTATCCACGATAAAATCAATCTAACAAGGTATTCCCGACAAAACTAATTTGAATGGAGAATAATGCATTTTGTTGTCATTAAAATACTTGTCCGCCGGCGCCACTGAGTAAAGATCGAATTGTCGGTCGCACTCCCTACTTCCAATCAATTTCAAGTAGGGAGTCACGTGTGTCTGACGTAAGCAGTCTACGAAAGTAAGTGGTACGCCCACTTAACATTGCAATGTGCTTCAACTGATAAAACAGCCTTAAATTTTTAATTTTTTAATTTTGTTTCATCTATTTTTATAATAGACCTGGATCGCGCGTACCAAAAAAAAGTTGATTAATAGCAAGCTGAAAATTCACGGTGTCTAGTCGAACAAACTTTGATGTATGGGAACACTGTATATATAAAAATATTTATAAAATACATTATATATATATATATATATATATATATATATATATATATATATATATATAGATAATATATAATATCTGATATATATTTAATATCTGGTTTTGGGTACACTTTAGAAAAAGTCACGCGTCGCCACTGTACCTAAGTACAATTTATTATGATAAATAAAAATATTAGCATAGTCAACACCCCGAGTGAAAACTGCGTTGTCTTTGTCATTAAATTCTGATAACTTTTGGTAGACTAAATAAGCGGCGATACGAAATTAATAATCAAAGTTATGCCTTTACAAAAACACATTATTAGAAAAATAAGGTGAAAAATTATTCATGTTACTTAAAACCGTGATCAATAAAAATATCGTATTACCCTCAAATTCAACTTGTCGGCATATTACATTTTTGTTTATTGCATATTACATTTTTTATGGTTAAAAATTAAAAACGAAATATGCAGATAGTGTTATTTTTTATGGCCGATCAGTAGCGGAGGGATTATGAATTATGACCTGCAGTAATTGTAAATGATTGTGATCCGAGCAGTAAATTGAGGAATATGAGTTATGACCGAGCAGTAAGGGAGATATTATTTTAAATATGTAGGTATTATGTGCAGAAATAAAATACTCAGTGTAAGATATCATTTTATGCACCCGCTTGTGATCAAATTCGATGTTTCCGAAAGTCGTACCGCTACGACTACTAGGGACGTGTAAGATATTTGAAAACGTTACACGGAAATACCGATTTTAAGTTGCCTACTCAATTCAGTACAAGGATCAGATATATCAGTATTTTGTACTCAGTACCACTGAGAACCGGTATCAAAAGTAACCGTTACATGTCCGCACTGATTTTGCCCGTCTCTATTCGCCACGTCGATAGCCAACGGTTGGGTTGGGTTGTGTTCAATATGCGGCACGCCAGAAAAATAAATGCACGGGTCACCCGTCCCGCCGGCGCAGGTTGTGTCTGGCTTGGGTTCAATTTGCGCCAGGCCTAAGCTTGGTGAAAACCAAGTAGGACAGTGACATCGGCTGAAAGGGGGGAGCAAGTCACTGGCCTTTTTATAGTGAATGCAATAGGAAACGTTTTGCCAGCTGTACTTGTATTTCCCACAATCAAGTTTTGCACTAACTAGCAAGATAGGTTAGATGTTAAGTGATCTTTTTAAACAGAGTCTACAACACATAATTAATCACACAAAATGCACTAAGAACCAACAAATATTGTTGATTCTAGATAATCACGAGAGTCATGTGATAATCACCACATTGTAGCCACAGACTTCAACCTCTCGATGTACTGATATTTGCCTCATTTAAAAGGCAATATTGTAATGATTGATTACTGGATTTCTCGTTTTGAAACGTTTTGAAAAACTCCGGGTTACACCGGAGCAAATCAGACCATTCCCTAAAGCTGCACAACGCAAAGAAGCTCAAGGAAGAGAGGCAGAAGACGTATTTAACTAGTACACGAGAGAAAGAGGCAGAAACATTAGTTCTCAAGGGAGAAAGGAAGAAGTCTGATAAGTCAAATGCAGCCATTCGTAGTCTATCTAATAAGAAAGCTTGTGAAGAATCTGAGTCCTAGGAAGTACAAATTTCATATCAAGATACATACAGGGTGGGGCATTAGTGTGACAAAGTCCAATTACTCGTTTGTCGTAAGAGATACGAAAAAAAGTTATTTACATAAAAGTTGGGACACGGATAGGACCATAATTTAAAAATATTTTCAGATATACAGGGTCACCCGTATTGACAGGGTGACACAAACTTATGTTTTTTAAATGGAACACCCTGTATATATTTACATTTTTGGATTCTCCTCGATGTCTTCTTTCTCAAAATATAGGGTTTTGTAATATTATACGAGGTAGTTTAAAAGATAATTACGTTTTATTGTTAATTTCGTAGCAATATTCACACCCTGTAGAATTGTAGTGATTTGACATCAAAGTTTCTATTTACGATCAAACGATTTTTAATATAGTCTATTATTGTTAAGCATTAATAATATAGCGAAAACTTTAATATTAATATACAGGGTTATTCAAAACTCTGAATGAGTATTTTTTGAGTTTTCTTAAATGGAGCACCCTGTATTTTAGTATTCTAATGAAATGATATTTTATGATACTATTTTATTTCTTAAGCATTCCCTATATCTAAGTGCCTTAATTTTTGAGTTATTGGTGATTCTTTAATCCAAACATTAATTGCAACAAAAATTACGTGAAATTTTATAAGGTGGCTGTGCAAATATTCAATCAAAAATAATTTTTCGAAAAAAAGTAGATATTAATCTAAACTGATCCTTTATTTATTGATATTGAATGAGGTATCCAAATACCTACGTAGTTAAGATTGTTGGTACGTAAAACATTAATAAAAACATACAAGATTCTACCTAGTTGGCTATGACAATAAATTTGCTAAAACATTTGACATTATACTATTTGTATAGTTCCAGTTGCTTTGTTACAATTACTAATATTATTTTTTTTATAAGTAACTGATGAGTAACTGATCAAAATGTTTTTGTGCTAGGAGAGTATAACAAAAATGTGCTACTAGCAATAAGAATTTTTCATCAGCAATTCCCTGATAGACGAAAACCTAGAAGAGAAACTTTTGAAAGTACACTAAAACGATTTCAACAGTCTAGGTCTAGATAGTTAGATTATAAGAACGTTCTTCCTAATATGCAGATCCTCAGTTACACTAAGGATTACATTTAATTCATTTTATTCATTTAAAACAGTTTTTATTCGATTAGGTTTCTCGTAATTTAAGTATCCAGTCCGTTGAAACCGTTTTAGCATCGTTGTAGAAGTTTCTCTTCTTGGTTTTTGTTTATCAGGAAATTGCTGATGAAAAATTCTTATTGTTAGTAGCACATTTTTGTTATACTCTCCTAGCACAAAAACCATTTTAATCAGTTACTCATCAGTTACTTATTAAAAAAATCAATATTAGTAATGGTAACAACGCAACTGGAACTATAAAAATAGTATAATATCAAATGTTTTAGCAAATTTATTGTCATAGCCAACTAGGTAGAATCTTGTATGTTTTATTCCTATTTTAGGCACCAACAATTTTAACTACGTAGGTATTTGGATATCTCATCGTATATTAATAAATTAGGGATCAGTCTAGATTAATATCTACTTTTTTTTTGAAAAATTATTTTTGATTAAATATTTGCACAGCCACCTAATAAAATTTCACGTAATTTTTGTTGCAATTAATGTTTGGATTAAAGAATCACGAATAACTCAAAAATTAAAGCACTTAGGTATAGGGAATGCTTAAGAAATAAAAAAGTACCATAAAATATAATTTCATTGGAATACTAAAATACAGGGTATTCTATTTAAGAAAACTCAGAAAATACTCATTCTGAGTTTTGACCAACCCTGTATATTAATATTAAACTTTCCGCTATATTATTAATGTTTAACAATATTAGACTATATTAAAAGTCGTTTGACCATACATAGAAACTTTGATGTCAAATCACTACAATTCTACAGGGTGTGAATGTTGCTACGATATTAACAATAAAACGTAATTATCTTTTAATCTACCTCGTATAATATTACAAAACCCTATATTTTGAGAAAGAAGACATCGAGGAGAATCCAAAAATATAAAAATATACACGGTGTTCCATTTAAAAAACCATAACTTTGTGTCACCCTGTCAATACGGGTGACCCTGTATATCTGAAAATATTTTTAAATTATGGTCCTATCTGTGCCCCAACTTTTACCTAAAAATTTTTTTTTGTATCTCTTACGACAAACGAATAATTGGACTTTGTCACACTAATGCCCCACCCTGTATGATGACCTAGAAGTATCTCCTAGTTCTGAGGAGGATGAAATAAAAGAAATATATTGAAATATAGCTATATGTGAATCTTAGAGTCTTGTTTGTTATGTTGGGATGAAACTTTCATTTTTAGAAACTAAATTGACACAGTAAAAAACAAATCAAATTAGCCAAATCTTTAGAACTAGTACTTCACGATGAGCTTTGAAACATGTTATTATCTAATTTACGATAGCTTCAACTTTTTTTGTTGGAATATCTTCTACAACTCAAAAGTAAACAATACAAGAAAAACATTAAATCCGCTAAGCGTCCCTTTTTGAAAAAAAAACAATTTTTTCTAAAAAAAATATAAATTTCAGAAATTTCTGAAGAATTTCTTAAACTCTCCCGCATGTCCTTCACCCGCTGCATTTTTTAATTTGCAAACTAGTGGATCAAAGAAAAAAATTAGATATGTATGTATTTATACAGTGTGGGCCAAAGAAAAGAGTCCACCTCGATATTTGGCAGTAGTTATTGGATTTTAAGGAAATGCCAAAACAGGTCGATTTTTATTTTTAAATTACAATTTTTTGATATATATTTCATACTAGTGACGTCATCCATCTGAGAGTGATGACGTAATCGATGATTTTTTAAAATGGAAATAGGGGTCGTGTGGTAGCTCATTTGAAAAGGTGTTCAAGTCTCTATTCAGTAATATAAATAATAATATTATTTATACATGGTGGCCAAAGAAATATTTTTTGAATTAATTGACGCAAAAAAAGAATGTACGTAATTTATTTAACTCAAAATACATTTTATTGCTGTCAGAAAATAGAAAAAAATGTTTATTGGGAAAATAAACATTGCTTTTCGCTTAAATTAAATGTTAAAACTGTCAAAAGGGGTAGGTTGGAGGCTGTTTGTGATTTAATTTAAGCGAAAAAAAAATGTTTATTTGTGAAATAAACATCTTTTTCTATTATCTGACAGCAGTACAATTTTGAGTTAAATAAATTAAAAGTACTTTCTTCTTTTTGTGTCAATTAATTCAAAAAATATTTTTTGGTCGCCCTGTATAAATAATGCTATTAATGTTTATATTCATATGGAAAAAGAAAAAGAAGATGTATAATGGAAAAATGTGGTGAGCAACTTGGATAGTCCATAGCGGCCACCTGCAGCTTTTGAACTGAGTAGAGAGCTGTGGAAGAGTTTGCTATGGAACTCTAAGGACCTCATTGCCTTCTTTATGTATGAATAGAAAATAAAAAAAGTTGTGACTGGCTAATTGACACCCAAGTCTATGCCATAAAATATTAAAAAAAATGTTTATATTACTGAATAGAGAATTGAACACTCTTTCAAATGAGCTACCACACGACCCCTATTGCCATTTAAAAAATCATTGATTGCGTCATCACGCTCTGATGGATGACGTCACTAGTATGAAAAATATGCGAAAAAATGGCAATATAAAAATAAAAATTGACCTGTTTCAGCATTTTCTTAAAATCGAATAACTACTGCCAAATATCGAGGTGGACTCTTTTCTTTGGCCCATCCTGTATTTATACAATATTGCTGTGTTCATGTACTATTAATGTAGAAGTTTGAATAAACGTTTCCTTGATTTTGCAAACGATTACAACGATAGTAATTGCAAAATATTTATGTAAAATGTTACTTTTCAGAAATTTATATTTTTTTTAGAAAAAATAGTTTTTTTTTTAAAAAGGGACGCTTAGCGGATTTAAATTTTATGTCTTGTATTGTCTACTCTTGAGTTGTAGCTCACCGTGACTTTAGCTTGTCATAGCATGATGTACCATTGGAGGTGTCTGCGAGTGAATATTTTAAAAATCAAACATTTGCAACATCGATACAAGTTGATACTTTCATATAGTGTGCAAGTATCAACTTGTATCCGAAACTAATTGTTCAAATAAACATTGAAATAATAATTGTCGAGTGCAAATATGTAACACACGAGGGAAAATAACATTTTTACTCTAAATTATTACTAGACAAAATCCACAATATTGAAGTAGGTTGGAAAGTTCATTTTGGACGAATATTTTTTTGAGCAATTTGGATCTCTTACAATTTAATGGATACCAAAACCTAAAGCTACAATAATATAAAATGAAAATGTTGATCAACCTCAATATCGTGTTAAAAGAATGTGGCACAATTCATATTTTTATTATATATAACACAATTGAGGCCATGAGAGCCAGAGTGGTCTAACTGATAAGAACATTACTTTACATAATAGGGCTTTTCATTCACAGTCATTTGTTTCGAGCTTCTGTCATGTGTCACATAATATTAATATATCTACGTCATACGTTATTGGTATTGCCAATGATACAAACTAAAGACGTATGACGTAGATATATTAATATTATGTGACACATGACAGAAGCTCGAAACAAATGACAATCGATGAAAAGGTCTATTAAAGAAAATTATCAGAAGCTAACAATGTTCGACTATTTTAGTATTTGTATGTTAACCAATAATGATTCTTGATGTCAACATGCAATCACTAAAACAATCGGACATTGTTACCTTCTGACATTACCTTACATAATTAAAGAAAATAATCAGAAGCTAACAATGTTCGACTGTTTTAGTAATTGTATGTTGACCAATAATGATTCTTGGTCAACAGACAATCACTAAAACAATCGGACATTGTTAACTTCTGATCATTTTCTTTGATTATGTAAAGTAATGTTTTTATCAGTTAGGCCACTCTGGCTCTCATGACCTCAATCGTTCTTCTCATAAATGATTAATTTAAAAAAACCGCTTAACACCATAAAAATGAGTTGCGCACTACATCCAGCTACAAAAGAGCTGAAATAAATATTAAGTGGCGCGAAAATGTACTTTCATTTTGATGGAAAATAAAATTCTAGTTTTGTTTTGAAAGATTTTTCCATAATATTTGCTAAATTTGAAGTAAAACGCGCTGCAAAAGAGTCTCAAACTGAAAACTTCATCACAGGTACTCTTTTGTGGTGCGTTTTACTTCAAAATTAGGAAATATGAAAAAATATTTCAAAACAAACCTATAATTTTATTTTCCATCAAAATGAAAATACCTTTTTGCGCCACGTAATATTCATATCAGCTCTTTTGCAGCTGGAATATTGTCGGCGCCACTCACTTTTACCGAGATCGGCGCGCTTTTTATTCATATATCAGGAGTTTTTCAAAGTTTTTTCTATAAATTAAATGTATGAACTTGAACTAATAAATCATTATCGCCGAAATGGTCTAGTGGTTGCGACGCTAAACTTGTGATCGGGCAATCAAGTTCCCAGCCATCCTAATATTTTTTTTCGATGTATTTCTTTGTGTCCACTGAATGTAAACTAGCTTTTTTACTTTATCGTACTACATACGCAGTATGAGTATAATAGATAAAGTTATAGGATCGTGCAAAAAAATTTTTTTCAGATTTCACTTTTTTTCGACGTTTTGAGTCCCCCTGAGTCTAAAAAGCAAATAAAAAAAACATGTCGGAAGTATGTACGTACGTATGTACGTACGTATGTCGCCACCGCCCAGCAAAAACTACTGGACCGATTTCGATGAAATTCGGTATGAGTAAGTTTAAGAGAATTTTGTCGAGAAACTAAGCTTTTGAAAAAAACCTCTCAAAGGGGGGCCGAAATAGGGGGGTTATTTAGGGCCCATTTTTGCAAATTTTGACCGAAACGAATGAAATTTAACTTAAAGTTAGCTCATCGATAGATAAATAGAAATACGGAATTTGACATTTCCAAATCCAAAATGGCGGCCAGCATGGCCGACCGCCCACCCGACACATTTCCCTACCAATCTAAAAATTTGTTGAAGATAAATTTAATTTGAAAAAACATTTATATAGCCTAAAGATGGGGCTATAACAAGAATATTATCGTTTTTCAGAAAAAGTTATGGGTTGCCTATATTTAAGGGGTCAAAATTTGACATAAATTTGAACTAAATTTTCTCAAAAATGACTCCAAGGAATTTGTTTATTTTTTGATATATTTTTGATATCCTATCGGTAAATTGAATAACATTAGTCAGGTTTCTTAACTCCTCATAGGAGGGGAGTTGTGAATTTTTTATAAAAAAATATTCGAGTGCCCGTAACTACCTCTGTAATAGAAACTAAAATTTGAAATTTGGCAGACATATATAGTACTTTATTATCTATTAGCACAATAAATTTTACCCACAATATGGCTTCCGGTTTAACCGGAAATGAAAAATAAATCTTAATTTTTTACATACGCCCTGTATATTTTTACATATTTTGAAAGAACGTAAAATTATCTTTCCAATGACATAAAACTCGTTGCTGTAACTCAAAAACTCGAAAAGTTACAGAAAATTGAAATTTTGCTAGAATCTTGTGTGTGTCCTCTCACGCGATCATAGCAGAGCATTATTATAGGGCAGTCAATGAGGGTATTTGGCTCCGAATTCCATCCTACTACATCGATGTACTTGATATTTTCACAGTAAGTCCCATATAGCACACAACGTCCGATGTACGTCCATATAACGTACATTTAAAGTCCAAACGTCCATGGACCAAAACTGGACGTACTATGTACGTACATTACGGGACGTCCATTGGACGTTTGATTTCAACGTACATTGGACATCCATTTGTGGTCCATGGATAGTTTACACAAAACGCGACTATTATATTAAGTCCCAATACAAACTAAATGAGAATCTTCTTGACAACGTTGTCGCTCTTCGCGCTATCGATCGTGAAAGGTAGTAAGTCAGGTACTTTTAGGGGATTATCGCTGTTAATTGTTGTGGAATACTGAAGGATGGTTTATTTATGATAATTCACAGAATGGCAAACGCGCTTGTATTATACAACAACGGTACTGACTCTAAAAATAGTTTGGAACAGAAACAGAACAGAGATTAAACCTTTTTTAATGTGCATGCTTCCTAGGGCGTCCCTCGTCTTTATAAAAATACATCCTGTGATATATTTGTGTTTTCTGTTTATCGTGCAAGTGCAGTCGTACATTAATGAAGTTCCTAGTTCCTATAATAAAGTATATATTATAATGAAGTTATAGTAAAAAGAAATAAAAAAGGTCTTTTGTGTAATATTTTTAAGTATAAGTTTAGTATTATAAGGAACTATTTCCAATAAAGGCTTTTTGCTATGTATTCACAAAATTATGGATACTAGATTGCTTTCTGAAAAGTGCCCTACAAATGTCCATAAGACGTACATTGAATGTACATAAGGTGTACACTGAAAGCTCCAAAACAACGTACAATGTACGTTTGTAGCGGACGTTCTATGGACGTCCAATTTTGTGAACTCTGGACATTCGTTGGACGTCCATCGGATGTCCATTGTACATTAGCGGGACGTCCATTGGACGTTCCAATGTACACAGATGTACGTCCATTGGATGTCCATAAAACGTACTTGTGCTATCTGGGGTAGGGAATAGCTCAAGAAACAAAATCTACCCTATATACTATGGCGCTTTTATCTTGGGGCAATTCCCACCCCTTCAAGGGGGTGGAAAATTTATTGGTCAAAATAAGCATGGAAGTGGCTAGAGAACCTATTTTTAAGCAAAAACTGATCTATACTTTTTTTTGAGAACTCAATACTTTTTGAGTTATGCGCAGTTGAAAATTGGCCATTTTCATTTAAAAATGACACGTTTTAGGACGGTTTTTTGTGAATACCTTAAAAACTATGCATCAAACTAAAAACACTATATAAATTTTTTTTTAATTATAAATAACAAAGAGATTCGTTCCTTCGTAAATTTTCTATATATAATACAAAAAGAGATATGGTAGGTAAAAAGAGTTTGGTTTTTGGTGCATGCTCAAAATGCTCATGCTTTTGTAGTGTTTGAAAAGGCCTTTAAAACGAGCACTGTTAAATGTCGGTTACATTCAAACTAAGCGAGATATGGTGCAAAAAAATATATGACTAATGTACTTTAAGGAAAAATGAGAAGTACATACATTTAACCCCTCATTCACCAGAATTTAAATGCATTGTTTTTCTTTTGCAATACCTCTTAATATAGTGTTATTTCTACTTTCAAAAAGTTGGACGGGTGAAAAAAATAAGATCAAATTATAGGGCGCATTTTTAAATTTTCTTAAAATTCTTCCTTTTGCTCCATGCAATTCGCAAATAAAAATGTTCTATCCCCGAGAAGTGGTGAGAACCGCCCCCACGATAAAAGCGCCATAGTATATAGGATAGACTTTGAATTAGGTGATTGGGCTTTGTGCTACTCCCAAAATTTCATTACAATCCATGCAGTAAAATGCAAATATTGTAAACTATTAATTTCTCAGAAAAATGGACTAATTTGAAATGAAAGTATGACTAATATTCTATTGATTTATGCAATAATCTATAGTGTGTCCCCGAACATTTTCTCAAATGCGGGAATTAATGATGCGTAGAACCATAAAATATTTTCAAGTATACAAGGTGTTTCTAAAATATCAAAATAACGAGTAACTTTGTTATTTTTATAGAATGGCAGTATCTAGTACGATAACGATAATAGATCGGTACGATAAAGTTCTCGGGCGGCCCTTCCGTCCAGCGTTTTTCTATTCAGAATAGATGCGTTTTCTTCTTTGATTTATTTCTTTGTTTATTATCTTTTTACCTTTAAAGTTTGGACTTCAAGAATCTAAGCTACTCATAAAACTTCAATGGAAATTTGCAGATTGTACCATTCTACGAAGTTATGAAAGATTGAGTAAGCGTAATCGAGATATAATTGTATTAAAAATAGGAGAGGGAACGAAGACAATGAGATGGTGCGTCGGTTTAAAAAAAATTGTATATAGAAGATGTAAGACATTGGATAGAGACCGGTGATATTCCTTTGAATAGTCGAAAAACAAATGAATGGAATAAATAGCAGTAGATCAAAGATGTACCCGATATCAGTATTGTAAAGTCCTAACTTTAGAACCAGAGACCAAAACATAGATCAGGTTTGACAGTCATTGAGTCTCATATCCAAATAACCCAATATATCTTTGGTATGCCAGATTCAAAGTTGTTTAATATTCAAAATAATAGATGAAAAGGAAATGTTAGAACATTTTTAATCAAATCTATGAATTAGTGCCACATTCTATATTAAACTTACTTTAACCCTTTAGAACATATAATTTCGTTACAATACATAAAATATTAAAATATCATGTTATGTCATGCGTTAGAATTACTTCATTTCAAAAATTTATGCTCTATTACCAATGTATCTGTTACACAAATATAAAACAAAATTTGCTTAATATTATTGAAGTTTACGATCGTTTCTCGTTCATACGCCATATACAGGGTGTGCCCGAAAATAGTGCGTTCCTTAAAGGTATACGTAGAAGGTACCATGTAGAGCAAAAAAGTTTTATAACATTTTTTCTAAATTCAACCGTTTGGCCAAAAAACCAAAGTACATTTTGGTGTGCAAATTGAAATCTGACAACTATGTATAAAAAAATCTAAACATAGACAATCACAATTCAAAAATAGTTGCAGCATTAGCCTTTAGTATTTACATTAAACCCTGTCTTCATCCTAAACAAACAAATTCTTGTTTTGTTATTTTCAAACATGGGGTGGTATAATTATTTTGCAGTTGTACCTGTCTGACCTACATTTTTCTGGTGTCAATAACCTAAATCACTAAGTTCTTGTAGAGTGATGCCAAATTATTAAATTTTATGAAAATAAAAGTTCGCTTATATGGAGAACAATGTAATTTTTTTTGGAAACGTTAACTTTAAAAAAAAATTGTTATAGGACTTTTTTGTTCTACATTGTGTATTATATCCATACCTTAGAGGAATGCACTATTTTCGGGGACACCCTGTATAATAAATAGACTACGCGCTGCAATCTAAAACTGTTCTTCCAGTGTGACAGAGAAAAATGTTTGTAAAGAGGGTAGGCATCTTCTCCTAATCGGCCAATCAGCGGGTTTTATCGACCATGTGACTTTCGAACGATAAATCGGGTGGATAAACTCCGCCGATTAGAAGGAGATGCCTACCTTATTTACAACATTTTTCTTTGTATTACTGGGGGAATAATTTGAAGTTGCAGAGCGCAGTCTAGTTAAATATGTCTATTTCATAAGTGTATAGTTTTCAACAGTTATTTTAGAAATAAAAAACCCAAAGCTTTATTTCTAAATCTTAGTGAGGATCTAGTTTTTATAAACGCCAAGTACCAACTGCAACTTTCATTATTATGTTGAAAACTCATTAATAATTCGCCGTACCGTCATTTTTGAGGTTAGGCTAATTTCATAGTGATCTATTGATTTCACTGAATGGTAATAATGGAATCACTTTGTCCAATAAATTTTTTTGTGACAGTTTCGTGTAGAGAATTCTTTACAATTAGACGAACATGGAGTATTGCTCCGTCTTGTTGAAATCGAAATGAATCTTTGTAAGACCCCAAGAGAATATTCGCAAAACTCAAGCGAATCAAGAAGTACTGTAGATCAGTTTTTTGATTTAAGACTGTTCGTTTATGTTTTTTAGTAAATGCTTTTAAAATGACTATCATTATCATTTAGATTTAGGATACATAATTAAGCCTGAACTGTTCAAATAAAATTACCTCGCATGTCTAAAATATTGTAGTTTTTTGGAAGCGATATTTTTCTTCTGTTTTCTTCTCTATAGTAGAGATTCAGAGTAGTCAGTATCACCGCATTTAGTAGGTATTTCCCTATAATTGACTATGTGTAATTAAAAAACAGAAATAATGAACTGCTATTCGAAAATATAGGACTTTAGTTTTTGTTTAACATGACGAGGAGATAGCATGACATCACCCAGGCGCGGATACAGGGGGGGTCAACGGGTCCATGGACCCCCCTATTGTATTTAGTCTATGAGTATTTTTTTATTATTTATTATTTTTTTTCTGTTAACTGTAAACTTTAAGCCATCCGTACAACACTAAATTACACGACAACCGCTTCCAAAAAATTGAAAGAAACCATAACATCTAATAAAACACCCTTCTCTGAAAAATAATCTGAAGGCGCATTTGTTTGGGTACCGGTGGAACCATAAACAACGGAAATATTTTTCTCAATTCAAAGAATAACAAAAATGATATTTTAAAATGCAAATACATTACAGTGGGTATAAACCTTATCTCATGAAAAGTCACGTTTCAAATTTGCGATACAATAAAAATATATAAAAATCTGTATTTTACAAGATAATCCATACTAGATAACCCATTGATGGTAGAAAGGTTAATCTTTATGGTAAAGAACGACCAGTGAGATTAATAGTCGTGAATTGTCTATCAATCCTTTTGATTGATACCGTAGGTATCTGGGATTATATAGTGTATTATTTTATCCTTAGAGTAAGTGTGAGTCGTATGGCTAAATCTGGAAAATATTATTTGAGGTCTGGCCCCCTGTTATGAATTTCTAGATCCGCGCCTGACATCACCACTAATGTGGCATATTACTTCGCACACAAAATCGCTAGAGGCAAATTTGTAAATATGAAGAAAGGCATTATGCAATAAAAATTTAAAGCTGGACCTACGTCATTCAAAATATTAAAGAGCGAAAACTTGAATATTTTGGACATGTCATGGTAGGATCCAGATACAGACTGATACAGTTGTTTATGGAAGGCAAAAGACATACACAGAGGGCGAACCTCTATAAGTGTATAATTGTCAACAGTTACCTTAGAAATAAAAAAACCAAAGCCTTATTTGAATATTGCTGATTATATTGATCAACTTTCGATAGAAGACGAAACTTTAAGAATAAGAAGAAAACAAAATAATTTAATAAATGAATAATTGTGGTTTATTTCAAAAAATATTATAGTTTTTGGGCTGCATAAACCTTAGACTAGGACTAGACCATATAATCATACTGTTATTTGAGATTGTTCATTTTTTCCAATAAATAGCTTTAGCTTAAAATGTCTTTTAAACAAATTGAAATTGAAAAGAAATGTTGACAATATTAATTAGATAATTTTTTTGAAATGAAGCATCTAATAAAGTATACAATCATTCTTGTGATAAATCTTAGACTATATAATATAATATTATAAAATTAATTTTGCGCACACTTAACATAAAATTGATAGAGTATTAAAGAAACATAAGATATACAGGGTGGTTCATCTTATTCGCCTCGGTGTCTGTACGGAAAACCACTTAATATTAAAAAAAATTTCTTCACAGAAATATACAGGACCATTAATACTACAATCCAAAAATAATGTGAATTATACAGGGTGCTCCAAAAAAGAGTGGTATGTCAAAGTTATATTTTTTCTTATGGAATGCCCTATATCTGATGACATTATTGAATTTAACTTAAAAAATAAACTATACTTTCATAAGGGTTCCCTATACCTAATAACAGGGTGTTTTGATTTATTTCGATTTTTATAAAAATGGTTTTAGAAAAAAATAAATATCTAGGAATCTAAGAATCAGTAACAAATTCTTTCTTGGATCTTAATAATAAACTATTTAGCATACTTAAACAGGTGCTTATTGCAACAAAGTTTTTTACAGGGTGGTCAAAATATGAGATTGTTCTATTAACAAATTCAAGCTGTAATAACTTACTTATTTTAAATAGAACACCCTGTATCTTACTAGTCAATCGCGTAAAAAATTTACTTATCTTTCAATTTGTATTAGGGTTTCCTATACCTATCTTTTTACAGAGTGGTCAAAATATTAGATTGTTCTATTAACAAATTCAAGCTGTAATAACTTACTTATTTTAAATGGTACACCCTGTATCTTACTAGTTTATCACGTAGAAAATTTATTTAGCTTTCAATTCTTATTAGGGTTTCCTATACCTATCTTCCTTCATTTTTTTAAATATTTAAAGATTTCCTAATTTGTAAGCTTTAAAAATTAGAATTAAGTACCTATGTCGTGGTTATGTACAACACATCACCAACACCGGCAATATACTTAGAAACGACATTAATAAAATTGTCATTGTTAGCATGTAATCACACAGAGCGTTGTATTATTTTAGTTGACTTTGGCCTACATGTGACATTGAATAATTTGTTTATATTCATATTAAACTGCATATCCTATATTATTAAGGTCATTAAGTAAATTTAAAAACACCACTTTTTGTTTGAATCTTTGAATCGCAATTACAAACAATTAAATGCAATGGCTACTATGACGAAAACGAG
This sequence comes from Diabrotica virgifera virgifera, assembly GCF_917563875.1. NCBI lineage: Eukaryota > Metazoa > Arthropoda > Insecta > Coleoptera > Chrysomelidae > Diabrotica > Diabrotica virgifera. The sequence goes on along the minus strand of NC_065445.1, from coordinate 40,190,366 downwards.
CCTATTGTACAAAAATATGTAAAAATGGGCATTTACAGAATAACATGGGAATTTATATTTACAGAATAACATGTGTATTGAGAATGTTTACATGGAATTGAAGAGATTTTAAATATCTTCCATTATAAAGAATAGAATATCGAGTATGTCATTTAAAATAAGAACACTGTGTGATTAAATAATAAAAATGTGAATTTTATTAACGAAAGTATCTTGACTAAAACAGTTAAGTATATTGCCGGTGTTGGTGATGTGTTGTATGATACATAACTACGACATAGGTACTTAATTCTAATTTTTAAAGCTTACAAATTAGGAAATCTTTAAACATTCGAAAAATGAAGGGAGATAGATATAGGAAACCCTAATAAGAATTGAAGGCTAAGTAAATTTTCTACGCGATAGACTAGTAAGATACAGGGTGTTCTATTAAAAATAAGTAAGTTATTACAGCTTGAATTTGTTAATAGAACAATCTCATATTTTGACCACCCTGTAAGAAATTTTGTTGCAGTAAGCATCTGTTTAAGTATTCTAAATAGTCTTTTATATAGATCCAAGAAAGAATTAGTTAATGATTCTTAGATTCGTAGATATTTATTTTTTTCTTAAACCTTACATTTTCATAAAACTCGAAATAAATCAAAACACCCTGTATTTAGGTATAGGGAACCCTTATAAAAGTATAGCTTATTTTTTAAGGTCAATTCAGTAATGTTATCAGATACAGGGCATTCCATAAGGAAAAATATAACTTTGATATACCACTCTTTTTTGGAGCACCCTGTATAATTCACATTATTTTAGATTGTAGTATTAAAGGCCCTGTATATTTCTGTGAAAATTTTTTTTTAATATCAAGTAGTTTTCTGTACAGAGACCGAGGCGAATAAGATGAACCACCCTGTATAAATATGCTATTGATGTAGCTGTGATTAAAAAAAATTAACAAAAATTAAATAAAATTATATGTTTATGACAGTGAAATAATTTATAATTCCTTATGTAGATTCGAATTGAATGGAATATGTATACGTGATAGATATTAAAAACCGTCTTTCGATCTTTCTTCTTTGACATATGAAGATTTTTTTCAAAACGACACTACAGTGACCATTAACACTTTTATGTTAATCGTTTATTTTGTTTCATGCTCGGTGCAGAGTACAAAATGATAGCGGTTTGGATGGGTAAACTGCTGATGCATTAGTGGAATAGATCCCTAGCATCGCTCGAGACTCAAATTGAATCGAAACATAACCGTCTTTTTTTGTATTATTAAAGTATATAAATTCGTCACGAGAGCATGAGAGATTGAAAATACAATAGTGGAATACGACAACGAATGGTTATGTACTAATTAATACTGTAATTATCTAGAAGGCCATGTAAATGTAATAAAAGTTAATTTCCACGTTAACCAAAATAAACAGAATAATTCCATTTTGACGTTACGAATTGTCCGTTACGAATTTGTATAGTTACGAAGTGTTGCTGTTACGAACTGTCGCCGTTACGAACTGACGGCATTACGAATTGTCCGTTATTATTTGTGGGGTTAAGAACTGTCGCGTTACGAAATGTCTTGTCACGGAGATGACATGTGGTTTGATGATCAATGTGATGGCCAGAATTGGTTAACTTGACAAAATTGTCAAGTCAAGACTAAGTTGATTGTCCCATAATGCTACCTCTTTCAGCATGTTGGATTTATTATGTTTTATGTTCTACAATAAGAGATTATTAATTAAATCAGTGCAATACTATAATGACTTTTTCAATAATTCACAAAATTAATATCGAACAATAAAAATATGGATATAACTAGACTATTTTCTAGTGAACCTATAAATCATGCTATACACCCTTAACGTATTTCTATACAAATCAAAATATACATAAAACTTGTCATGAGTTTTTTGTTCGACTATGACTAACATTACCAATATTGCTAAAATTAATAAAGAAAAATATAAAGATCTTATTCATCACAGTGTCTATAAAAATGAAAATTATATTCTACATAATCTAATCCCAATTTGGACGCTGGCAGTCTGCAATTGTTCTGGAAAAGAAACATAATGTGAGATTCAAAAAAAAATTCACTGCGCGTCACAGAAAACGGGCCACCCATAAAATTTAAGAAATTTTGTTTCCACCCAATTTTGAAAAAATGTGAAAACGTTGAATTTTCCACATCCGTCTGTCCGTCCGTGAATACACCTCCTCCGCCATTATACCAGGTAGAATGACAAATAAGGTGTCAAATGAAAGCTCATAATTCAAGGATGGTACTAAAGGTGAGAAATTTAGCCTAGGACTGTTATCCTGCTTAAAGGCGGGTTGACATTACTAGTGAATAACGAACGTGGCTCACGCTTACGTATTTTGCCCGTGCTATTGTTAGATATTTTATTATCTATTTTCAAACTCGTGCAGTACATTTGTATCTATGCATTGCATACATTTGTTTAAAAGTTTTGCCAATTTGTTTATTCTCTTTAGAGGCTCAGTCTAGCAATCTAGCTTCTCAGTACACGTGATAATTCATTTAATTTAATTAACATAAAACAAAATAAACGAAAATGGAAAAATATATAAAAAAATATAAAATTTCCTAAATTTTGTGGGTGACCTGTTTTCTGACGCGCTGTGTAAATATAACGAAGGGTTAACTGAAGTACAAGTTATGGCTCATGTGCACTAACAGTTTTACAAGTACAACAGCATTCATACACATAACTTGTACGGTTTTTTTTATTCTCTATCAATATCATAAAACTTCCATACTGTTTTTACCCGAGAGATTTATAAAAGCATTCAAGATTTTAGACAAGAATAAACAAAATCCGAGTGCTCCTCTAAGTGACGCCAGATTCCGGCGTCAAAAGAAAAACAACCGCCATCATTTTTTATTCCATACTTCTTTGTCCATCTCACAAGAATTTAAAAGAAAATGTGAATGTCCCATATTCTTTTATGAGACACATTTCCCCAAAATTTTTCTCACTGTTCGAATATGCTTTCAAAATATTAAACCGGGAAGACAAAGGAATAATCATTGACGGAGAATATTTAGATAACCTTCGGTATTGTTGAATATATAAATTAATAACATTCGTTATGCCAACGATACAGTCACTATCACTGAAAGTGCAGATCTACTAAAGACTTCAGACTCTACTAAACACAATTTGTGATACAGAGGAACAGTTTGGTTTAAAAATAAACATAAAGAAAACAAAAACCATGGTTATCAGTAAGATAGAAAAATCATAACAAGGATCCAGATAAAAAAATTGAAGATATTGAACAAGTGGACAAAATTAAATACTTAGGAGTCTGGATTACTGGGGGTCTAAATCGGAAATCAGAATATGGTTTGTAGGTTTTCTAAAATTAAGAAACTTTAAAATGCGATATCTCAGTGAAAAAAAGAAGATATATGTGTAAACTCAACGTGATTTTTTTTTATTAAGTAAACCGCGTCAACCAAGAAAGGTTATTGGCGGGGAAAAGTTGTACATAAAATCAGATGTGTGCTTATAACAACTAATTACAATTGAGAACTTAAGCTTATTTTTATATTAGATTGTACAATTTAGTTAGTTTTAGAAACTTAGTCACTTTATCACATTTACTATAGTTCAGAGCACTTTTCAGATCACTTGGTAAATCACTTTGAAGTCGTTCCAGGTGATAGAGTGAGCAACTAACAATAATGTGTTCGATTGTCAGAGGAATATCACAAACATAGCACAGTTTTTGTTGTTCTTTCTTCATTAGGTACTGGTGGGTTAACCAGGTATGGCCTATTCTCAATCGGTGTTGTATGACTTGATCTCGTCGTTTTTGTGGCATTATCCCTTTTGGTGACAAATTTGGGTTGATGCGTTGTAGTTTGTTGTCGTCAAGTTTTTTCCATCTTTCGAGCCATATTCTCATTAAAAATTCTTTGATGGTGTTTTGAATGTCGGAATGAGGAATTTCTAGGAGCTCTTTATCTGGTCTATTCGTATAGCAGGCTTCTTTAGCTTCCCGATCAGCTTTTTCATTACCTATTATGTCTACATGAGATGGAATCCAAACAAATTCTACCCGTTTATTCTTACTGTAAATTTCTTCTAGATAAATTTTAATTTGGCATAGTATTGGGTGGTTTGTGTGAACCCTTAATATTCCTTGTACTGCGCTTAAAACATCTATGAAAATGACTGCTTTCAATTTGGGATGGTTTGATGTATGTTGTAGGGCTTTAGATATGGCATACATTTCGACGGAATATATGGAGTACTCCTTAGGTAGCTGGAACTGATGTTTAATTGTTTCGTCAACGAAAGCTGCGCCTACCGTTTCCATTTCAGAAGTTTTTGACGCATCTGTATATATTTGGTACTATCTTTTGTACTTGTCTTTAATCTCTTGAAACCGTTGTAGAATTATATGTAATAAAGTATCAGATTTAGGATACAGTAGAAGATTTGTATTACATTTGGAGAGTTTTATGGTCCAAGGAGGAGGGTAGTTTATGTCATTGGAAATATCTTTCGGAAAATTGAAACCTGTGATTCTTTTACTAAATGTTTTATTTGTTGTGAAATTTGTCTCTTGTAAGCAGATAACTTGTGGATGTGTTTCTTTAATTAAAAGCTGTAGCATTTCTATATGTGTGAATACGGATTGAATGTTCCACTGAATAATAGCCATTTTGTTAACTTTTTTTTTATTTATCGTTGGAAGGAGTATTTTCCTGTGATGCGTCAGTATCTTCAGAGGTGTCATCCTGAATACTAAAATCTTGGTTTATTTTACTAAGTAGTTTTTTCTTGATTCTTGTAATTCTAGATTTAATTGCTCTTTCGTTCAACATGGGATATATTTCAGTTAGCATATGTCCGAACCCGTGTATATCCTGTGTGTATTCTAGGGCCAGTTCTACTGGGGTGGAAGAACCGTGAACGTCTTCTAAGAATGCTAGTAAGTGGGTGTAATTTAGTACATATGGTGGTGATGCATCCTGGATAAATTGTTTGACTGGTTGTAATAATGACTCAATATTAGTAGTTTCTGAAGTGGATTTGTCTAATTTAATTTGCACTGGTTTTGGTTTCGTGAATTCTGTTGGTATAGTTTCTGTAGGAGTGGAGCAAGTTGGGGATGACACTTCCGAGTGAGATCGTTTATTTTATTTATCGGTATCAGTGCTGACTTGAGCATCCATTTCTTTTCGAGATTCGTCATTTACATGTGTAATTTGATTTTGTTCGGGGCTAGTAGATGGTATTTGTGGAAGAAAATTTTCCTCCGTTTGGGGCATTTGAGTATTTTGCGGATAAGAGGGATTTGAGGTACAATCCGAGGAAACGTGACCAGTTTGGTGGCATTTGTAACAAGTTAGTTTATCGGAAAGAAAAATTCGGTACGAAATATTGTCAAAATCAATTAGGACGGAGTCGAGTACAGTAAAATTGTCTGTAGGTGCAAAGTAAACTTGTCTTCGAAAACTAAGTACATGGCTGTATTGCGGGTCTTGTATTCCAGCTTTAAGGAACGAAATCGGAGACATTAATTTAAAACCAAGATTGATTAAAGACTGTTCGATTATGTTATGGGGTATAGATGGACATACTTGGGATAGAACTAATCTATTAGCGGGTGTAATTAGTTTACGTGCTTTGATTGTATGTTCTCCAATTTTAATTTCAGCATGTTGACTTAGAAAATCATCTACGACTGGTATGCTTGAAAGGTAGATGCACACTTTGGATGAGAACAGTACATTTTTTGGATGGACTATAGTTTCTACTGCAATGGTGTATGTACTCTTCTGTTCTTATTCCGTCTGCTGCCGGTAAAATTATGGCCTGGTTTTTTGTTGGGAATTTTGTTAATGGTTGTTGCTTAGTGATGGTAGAATAAGTAATGTTTTGCTGATCGGATTAATTGATGGACCCCTATAGTCAGAAGTACCAACTGCCATTTTGTCAAATTTAATCTTCTATCTTTTTTTAAATTTAAATTGAACTTTCATTTCAATCATTTTAATTTGGGTAGGTCCGACTCTGTTTATTTAAAAGTAAATAGTCGATCTAGCAATTAGCAAGATAATGCCAATAGTTGAAACTAGTTTTTAAATAATTAATAAATACGAAATATAAATAATGTTCTTCGTATGTATATAAAAACAATGATTGTAATCAAACTACTGCAAATTTGGAAACTGTACTTACAGCTATTAACAGATCACTGTACACTGCTTCTTTATATTTCGGTTTATTATTTAAATTTACAATGTTTCTTCTCAAAACTATAAAAGTTGTGGAGCTCAAAGTATTTCGACTTTTCTACCTGAAATTTCAGGACCGACCTCAACGTGATTTAAAATATTAAGACTTATACTTTAAGATGGCTATACGAGTTTCTGGAATGTTACATAACCTCAAAATCGACCAAAAACTATTTTTGCACTTTTTGGGCTAAACTATCTCAGAAACCAGAGCCTATTTGGCAATAAGGAACTCATATTCGTATTCATAGCACAAAAAACTTCTGAAAAGTATATTCAGAAGAATATACTTTGGAGTATATTCAAAAAATATTCGTCAAATTTTGTTCCTTAGTCTAATTATCATTCACATTATTCTGTCCCTGTCAATTTTTGTAGTGGTGCAATAATTATGTACAGAAGTACGTATGAAAAATTTTAATACCACAGAAATAATCTAATGACTTACCAAATTAGGTTTAAGAGATGCTCTATACGTCATAATTTTCGATTGATAGTCAATCATGTCAACTTCAAAAACGATACTTTGGTATCCGATCAGTTGACTCGCACTATTCTCATTTACTTTATGCCTTATTTTCATCTTATCATCATAGTAGGCCTGCGAACTAACAAAAGGGCATTCGTGTTGCTTGAAATCGTTGTAGCAATGTTCAATTTCCTTTAGATTTGTTTGACTTGACCTGAAAAGGAGAATGGATCTAAATGTAATGGAGTAGTAGGAATAATAGAAAGTGATCAAATTGTTGGTTTCAAATAGGGTATACGCTATGAGCTCGTAGGTAGAGGGGATAATTAAAAATTCGCGAGCGCTAGTAGTGACAAGTCTGTAAGCTTTTACTGGATATTTGACATAAATGTCAAAGTGATTAATTTAAAACATTGAAATTAAAAACATTAATAGGAAATAATATTAGTTAGTCAAAGTTGTGGTGTATATTTTTACCTTAAATATACTTACGTTTTAAATACTGAAATTTAAGATTTTTTAATATTTCGTAATATGTAATTATAAATTAATCTAAGCGCCATCTACACGATAATTGTGAAAGTATCCGAAGTAAGAAATTAATATTTCATTAATAGAACGTTAAAATGATTAGCAAAATCTTTAAAAAATCGATTACAATTTAATTACTTTTTTGCGTTGTAAATATTAAGCGATAACAATTAAATAATAAATTTAAAAATTACCGGTGAAAGTTGCATTAGTAATCCGCTAGGAGCGACACCAGCGAAGCTCAGAGCGTATAGCGGTATAGTTTGAAATCAACATTTCTAGCACATTTTCACAAGGGAGTCTAAGGTAGGGGTACTCAACCTGCTGTATTACGGGTAATAATGCTCCTACCAGTCTGAAATTTTCAGAGAGTATTCTTGAAGTTAACTTTTATTTAAAATTAAATTTAATGAAAAATGTTTCTTGGTAAAAGGTATATTTATTTAAAAACCCTTTAAAAGGGCCACAAATATCACAACAAAACGTTTTCGCTCTGTAAAAAGAGCATCATCAGTGTTACAAGAACATGCTAAGCCACCCAAAAATACAAAGGTTGAAACCTTTTAATAATAGACTAAATGTCTTACATAAATAGATACATACATTACGAAATCCAAAGGATGGATATAATCCCTATGGATATGGCCTTAGGGCAACACATGACTCCCACACGTGGTACGTGGGTTGCTAGGTAATAATTAGGTCATCACATTGAGATAAGTGAAAGGCAACTACTGAGTAGTTGCCAGTGAAAGGCACTCACTAGTTGCCTTTCATCTCTCTCAATGTGATGACCTAATTATTACCTAGCAACCCACGTACCACGTGTGGGAGTCATATGTTGCCCTAAGGCCATATTCTTCTTCTTCCAGCAGACTCTTTTCCTTTGTTGACGTTTTTGATGATTTCATCCATGATTAAATTGAAAAGCATAGGACTCAATGAGTCTCCCTGTCTTATTCCGCTGCCTATATCTATAGGTTATGTAAGTTGTCCATCTATTCTGACTTCCATTTTGTTGTTTTTTTAGATGTTCTCAATAGTTTTTATGATATCTAGAGGGACTTCTCTATTATACAAAAGATGGATTACATCTTTGAGTCTTACTCTGTCAAATGCTTTCTTTAAGTCAATCAGACATAGAAATGCTGGTCTATTATACTCTAGTGATTTCTCAGTAATTTGATTTATGACGAATATTGCATCTGTACACGATCTTCCAGTACGAAAACCCTGTTGTTCATCTGCTAAACTTATCCTCTGATTCATTACGTCTTGTAAGATTTTAGTTGTAAGTTTTAGTGTAGTATTTAACAAGTTGATACCTCTGTAGTTTTCTGGCTGCTTTTTATCTCCTTTTTTGAATAGTAGAATTAGTTCGCTCGTTCTCCATTCTTCCGGTATTTTATTGTGTTTTATGATTTTGTTAATTAATGTTGTTAATTGTTCTGTCACTGCTGCTCCACAATATTTCAGTAATTCGTTTGGTATTCCATCCTTACCTGCAGCTTTTCTGTTCTTCAGCTTTTCGAGTGTTTTTCGTACTTCCTGTGCACTTATATTAATAGTCAATCCATATATCCTTTCCTATGTGTTTTGGTTCTATTAGTTCCTTTACCTCCATTCTTTGACCTCTTATAAAGCGCCATATTTCCTTTTGGAGACCATAAAAATCATGTTCCATTTCTTTCGAAAAACGTTCCCAGTGATCATTTTTTATTCTTCTTACTAGTGAATGTGTTTCGTTTCTTATAGTCTTATAATTATCGTATGCCTCTTGTGTTTTACTTGACATGTATTTTAGGTAAGCTTTTTTCTTCTCTTTACATTTTTCCTTCACTTCTGTACAAAACCATGGAGTTCTTCGTCTTGGAAGCGATTTATTTTTAATAATATTTCTTTCACCAAAAACTTCCTTGTATGAGGCTAATATATTAGACTTAATTTTTGCCCAGCTTTCTTCGACTCCGTCACAAGGCCATATTCATAGGGATTATATCCATCTTTTGGATTTCATAATGTATCTATATATTTATGTAAGACTGCTTAGCATGTTCTTGTAGCACTGATGATGCTTTTTTACAGAGCGAAAACGTTTTGTTGTGATATTTGTGGCCCTTTAAAAGGGTTTTTAAATGAATATACCGTTTACCAAGAAAAATGTTTCATTAAATTTACTTGTAATTAATGGTATACAGCAAGCTACAGGAATTTCTTTCTTGTGGATATTTATTTAAAATAATCAAAATTTTCAAACCATACCCCTCCCCACTTAATCAGGATTGTTTCATGGTTTCTGGTTTCATGGTTGTATCAGGAAAAAGATACTCACCTAAAAATTAAATTAATAAATTCGTCCGGCATATATTTTGATATTGGAACTGAATAGGAAATATTGTATGGAGAATTCGTTTCTACTTTATACTTGGTCGTTAAGGTAGTGTTAAAATTCCTACCGTGTAATATGATAGTAAACATTGGGTCATCTAAAAAATAAATTACATTACAAGAGTATAATTATCAGTAGTAATTGCACAAGAGCTCTAAAATTATTGAATTTTTCCCGAGTGTCACTTTGGCAGTTTTAATTTCACGAGCCGAAGGCGAGTGAAATTATGTCAAAGTGTTACGAGGGCAAAAATTCTATATTAATTTTAGAGGTCGAGTGCAATTGGTTGCGATTATTTCATGAATAAAACTGTTCAAAACCAAAATTTTATTGTAATTTATATATGTAAGTACCAATTAGTGAAATTAAACACACAGTTGTTATAAATATGTATTTGACGGTTGAAAGTCATCACTTTTATAATTTTTAAAACATTTCTCATTAATGTCACTGAATGTATTTTTTCGTAGCAACGAAGGGCATCTGACATAATATGCTTAACGACGGGAGATTATCAAAAATTATCACCTTAATTTGCATGTCTGTAGCTTTCTATTGGTCAGAATCTCCTATGAATGAAATAATCAGTAGTAATTGCATAATAGCTCTAAAATTATCGAATTTTGCCCGAGTGACACTTTGACAGTTTTAATTTAACGACCCGAAGGGGAGTGAAATTATGTGAAAGTGTCACGAGGGCTAAAATTCGATAATAATTTTAGAGATCGAGTGCAATTTGTTGCGATTATTTGATGAATAAAACTGTTCAAAACCAAAATTTTATTGTAATTTATATATGTAAGTACCAATTAGTGAAATTAAACACACAGTTGTTATAAATATGTATTTGACGGTTGAAAGTCATCACTTTTATAATTTTTAAAACATTTCTCATTAATGTCACTGAATGTATTTTTTCGTAGCAACGAAGGGCATCTGACATAATATGCTTAACGACGGTAGATTATCAAAAATTATCACCTTAATTTGCATGTCTGTAGCTTTCTATTGGTCAGAATCTCCTATGAATGAAATAATCAGTAGTAATTGCATAATAGCTCTAAAATTATCGAATTTTGCCCGAGTGACACTTTGACAGTTTTAATTTAACGACCCGAAGGGGAGTGAAATTATGTGAAAGTGTCACGAGGGCTAAAATTCGATAATAATTTTAGAGATCGAGTACAATTTGTTGCGATTATTTCATGAATAAAACTGTTCAAAACCAAAATTTTATTGTAATTTATTTATGTAAGTACAAATTAGTACAATTAAACACACAGTTGTTATAAATATTTGACGGTTGAAAGTCATCACTTTTATAATTTTTAAAACATTAATTATCATTAATGTCACTGAATGTATTTTTTCGTAGCAACGAAGGGCATCTGACGTAATATACTTGACGACGGGATATTATCAAAAATTATGTTTCATTTTTATTTCTGTAGCTTTCTATATCTCCTATGAATGAAATAATCACTATTATCATACTATACAGCATGTTTCGTTTTAAATTAGATATATGGCCTAAAAATGGCAACATTGCGCGCCGTCGAGTACCAGATGGTTCCCGCTTCCCACACTAATGCACCCGATTCTAACTCCGTCGATGTTGCCGATTTTAGAGCTTCTTTCAGTCGCCTATACCTAATCGAAAACTAAACGTATTTTATCATCATTTTTGATGAACCAATATTATATTTTATCAAACGTTTGTATTTCTGCCAAGTAGTGCAAGCTAGAAATCTCTTGCCGAAAGAAAGAAATGTAACATTGCTGACAGCGCAGGAATATAAGAGATAAATTAAGTAATTCTTAATGGTTAATACAAGATCTACCAAATTTGATATAAAGGTAGGAGCACAGGTGGCAACGTCCCTATGGAGTACGTACAGTTCAATAATAGGTAAAGTTTGTTTAGCAGTAAATGGTTGACTTCAATTAGTGCGGTCGTAAATGTTATTAAATTTATCTGACTTGGCCCATTGTTAAGACCGGTCCGGAGCGATAAGCCAACGAGGTAGACAAAGTTGGTCGTTTGACAATTAACACTGACTAGACAGTACTCCTATAATAAAGCAAAGGATCCACAAAATTTACAATAATTACGACGACGAAAACAAAAAAACGGACGTAAAATATATTGCTTTGCCTTATATAGCCGAAATTAATGTTTTCAAAGGAGTTTTAAAATAAATTAAATCTATTTTAATTGCTAAGATTATAGAAAAACAAGCATTCAAACACATTTAAATTTTACCTGAAACCGGGCCTTTTATACTATTATCGGTTAACCCAGAATGTTTATAATCGGTACTATTTGAAGTCAACCATTTACTGCTAAACAAACTGTACTGATAAAATTACACATTAAAAGTGTGCCTAATGAAGGACATCTTAGAATGAAAATAACACTGGAGATTTTACTGGATCAACTGTCGCGAGGATGTAGGAGAATGGAACAAGAAATGCGATTTATGTAACGGTGGAAAAGATCCTGGTAACAAGAAGTCGTGGTAAAATGACACAATATTTTTCGGAGAGCCTTTTTAAACGACTTGCAGTGGATATTCACGATCCACTTCCTATGGGAGAAGAAACAATTACTTCATAATCACAATGGATTATTTTTCAAAATGGCCTGAAATTGGACTCCTTCCTAATCTAGAAGCGAACATAACACAAGTCGTATCAAGACATGGAGTTCCTTGTAACATTCTGATCAAGGACGAAATTTTGAATCAGAATTATGACAATATTAATAAAAATCTTGGGCATTAAGAAAACCCACAGTACGCCTCTCCATCCGCAGTCAGACGAATTGGTCAAAAGACATACTAGAACTGTTTGTCAATGCCGTTCAACGGTAGTCGCTGATAAAAATATTGGCATACTTTAATTCGTCTATTTCTGTTACCCTATAGAAGTTCCGAACATGAAGCAACCGATTATTAGAAGAAAGACTAGCGCGCTGAACAGATGAGACGTGAATTATAAATTGTAAAATTCCCTCATCTTCCTTAGTCTCAGCATCCGTTATGGCTTGCAAATTTTAGAAGCCTCGGAGGTGTTACCAGAGAAGGTTCCCATTGTTTTCTTCAATCTGGTGGTATGTAGAGCAACATTTTTGGTGTTGTTTTATATGCTATTAGATTGAAAACTTAGTCTTTTGCTAGCAGTTGCCGCTAGGGCATCCCTGCCATTTCGTTCGTTGCAATTCGTGACTGCACGTCGGGGTTTGTCCTTGTTGGGTCAAAGAGAGTAGCATATGTGCCTCCTGATGAGAGAATAATAAGTTTCGAAACCGGTAGAGGTGCTTGCGGCACTCTCTGATTGGACTGGGATATGGCGCGGCTGTAGTTTCGTGTTGCAACGAAATTGAAAATGGTTATTCATTTTTGATCAACCGATTATTCTCCATCGATGATGATTACCGGAAGAGAAATGAAGCTTCCTTAAAAACTTACTTTTGGAAGATCCCTAATGCACATGAACATTTGAAAGAAAAATTGGAAGGTCTACGAATATGCTCGTAAAAGTCCGAAGCCAATTGCTAGATAGGCCAAGGTCAAAGTGATAAAGCCGAGGTCAGGCCCGTCATTCATGCTACGGGGATAACTTTCGAAACAGGTGACAATCCCAAACGTAAGAAAGGACTGTGTACGAAACTTCAATGATAATGAGAAATAAACTCAAAGTAGTGGAAATGGAAAGCGCTAAACAGACTAAGAACCGGCGTTTCACGTTGTGCTAGTAACCTGAAAAAAATGGGGATACCAGGAGGACGATACCTGCGACTGTGGCGCGGTTCAGAATAGCCACCAACTACTATCATGCACAGAGATGAGACGGAGCTGCACAGAAGAAGACTTAATTTTAGCAAATGACAGGACCATTTATGTGGCCAACCATTGGTAGTAGAGAATTTAAAGTTTTATCTTTCTAAAATTTACTGATCAATAACTGATTGACCAAGTTATTCAAGACGAATTACTATAAAGGAAGAAGCAGTGTTACGACAGTTCCATAAGATTTCAAATGTCTTGTAAGGTTTGGAACGTCACAAAAAGTATTGTTGTATAAATTTTTATGGGAAAAATTTAGAAAATAAATTTATATCAGAGACCATGAGATCATAGATTTTCATCGCCCTGTATATGACCAAAAATTGTAAATATTATAATTTAGTTAGTAAACAGTTAAAAAAGGGTTCAAGGCAGGTTTTGTTTATATTCGATTCAGAGTTGGACTACCATCTCCATATAGTAACTATTTCAGCATCCTTATGCATCATCAGTGAAGATTATGCAGTCACAACTCTGAAGGGAATACAAACATTCTGCCTCTTTTAAAGCAAACCATCGCGATGCGATGCACCCGCCTTTTGAGACGCAATATAGCGACATCTCTCGTATTACGAGGAAAACGAAAAGCCCTAGATACAAAGTTTACTACTTTTTAAACAATTAGAATAATTGAAATAAAAATATAATAAACAATATTTTAAATCCAAGACTTTTCGTTAATAAACTGCTTTCTGGCTGCATCCCATATCTCCGGATTTTACAATATATAATCACATAGAGACGACGAAATAGGAGAAAGCAAATAGAGGACACTTAGGCCACGCATTTACCTTCTCTTCGTCTAGGAAAAGGACCGAAAGACAGTTTCTAAATACTCACAAATTGAGTAAAAATGAAAAAGATAAAAAAGGGTTCAAGGCAGGTTTTGTTTATATTCGATTCAGAGTTGGACTACCATCTCCATATAGTAACTATTTCAGCATCCTTATGCATCATCAGTGAAGATTATGCAGTCACAACTCTGAAGGGAATACAAACATTCTGCCTCTTTTAAAGCAAACCATCGCGATGCGATGCACCCGCCTTTTGAGACGCAATATAGCGACATCTCTCGTATTACGAGGAAAACGAAAAGCCCTAGATACAAAGTTTACTACTTTTTAAACAATTAGAATAATTGAAATAAAAATATAATAAACAATATTTTAAATCCGACTTTTCGTTAATAAACTGCTTTCTGGCTGCATCCCATATCTCCGGATTTTACAATATATAATCACATAGAGACGACGAAATAGGAGAAAGCAAATAGAGGACACTTAGGCCACGCATTTACCTTCTCTTCGTCTAGGAAAAGGACCGAAAGACAGTTTCTAAATACTCACAAATTGAGTAAAAATGAAAAAGATAAAAAAGGGTTCAAGGCAGGTTTTGTTTATATTCGATTCAGAGTTGGACTACCATCTCCATATAGTAACTATTTCAGCATCCTTATGCATCATCAGTGAAGATTATGCAGTCACAACTCTGAAGGGAATACAAACATTCTGCCTCTTTTAAAGCAAACCATCGCGATGCGATGCACCCGCCTTTTGAGTCGCAATATAGCGACATCTCTCGTATTACGAGGAAAACGAAAAGCCCTAGATACAAAGTTTACTACTTTTTAAAAACTACTCTGAATCGAATATAAACAAAACCTGCCTTGAACCCTTTTTTATCTTTTTCATTTTTACTCAATTTGTGAGTATTTAGAAACTGTCTTTCGGTCCTTTTCCTAGACGAAGAGAAGGTAAATGCGTGGCCTAAGTGTCCTCTATTTGCTTTCTCCTATTTCGTCGTCTCTATGTGATTATATATTGTAAAATCCGGAGATATGGGATGCAGCCAGAAAGCAGTTTATTAACGAAAAGTCTTGGATTTAAAATATTGTTTATTATATTTTTATTTCAATTATTCTAATTGTTTAAAAAGTAGTAAACTTTGTATCTAGGGCTTTTCGTTTTCCTCGTAATTAGTAAACAGTGTTTTCGCGGAAGGTGAAATCGTTAAGGTGGTTTGTTAATGATTCTCTGAACGAAGTTAGACAATGGTGCGGGAAGATTAGAAAGTACATTTTATTTCGCGTTTGAATCGACAATAGGACATTTGTAAATGATTCGTAGAAGGAGAGACAGTAAACAAATTTATTGAGTTTAGAATATAAGGCTTTTTGTTTAACATTTTGAAACAACGAAAGTAATTTGGTATCTCCTAGAATTTAACAAAATGGAAAAGTTGTATACAAAATAAATTGGTTCTTAAGAAATGAAAATATGGATGTAGTGGGTAGAGAGGATGTTTGTGATTGGCGGAAAAAGATAGATGGTGGGGATGAGAGTGTCGAGTCTGAGTTTAAGGAGAGAAAAAATGTGAGAAGTCGGTGTAAAGTGGTGAAATTGGCCTTTGCGATCAAAATCGGAGTGAAACGAAATCGTTGACCGAGTTGAGAAGTTAATTTTCCTTATGCCCGAGGAGATTCCTGTTTTCTGTCTAGAACGAGTAGCCGGTGGGTATCAATTTGCACAAGATATCGAGCAGAGAGAAAACTGAATAGAGATTTCGAGCGAGTCCCGTTGTTTGTTTGTTTGTGAAGCAGTTTGGATGAGAAGGACCTTTCGCTACATCCTAGGAGTACGTGTGGGAGAATCGAGGACTACGCAATCAAGGAAGAAGAAGTAAAGAAGAAACAAAAAGGTTAGTCAGATTTTTGTGAAACGGAGAGAGTTGTTTTATATCCACACCATATTTGTTTATTTTTGTATTGAGCATTTCTATAGCATAATTTAGTCATTCCAAAATTTAAAGAAGAGATAAGTAATCAATTCAAAAGGAGAAAAGTAAATTTTAGTATTTTTGTAAGAATAGTCTAACGAATTATTTAAATAAAATTTTTGTTAAAACAAAGGAGATATCAGAATTAAAGCTTAATTTATTAGATGAGAAAAAGTTGCAACATAATTGAATTTTGGTATAATTTTTAAATCTTATATTTATGGTATATTGCAGGGGTGGCCAAGCTCCTTAATAGTACGAGCCATTGTTCAAAATTTAAAATTTTTCGCGAGCCGCAATTAAACAATTATCTGAAAAGTAAAAAAGTTATTTAATTTTTCCTCTCATCGTGTGGATTCTTTGAATTTTAAACTGAAATAAAATGGTTTACATCGTTGTTTCAATTATGTTCCCTCTTTTTCGGGGACGGCCTACTAATCTTCTACCGTCTGTCAAAAAACACTGTCTTTAACACTCTGTATTTGTCTGATCTTACCACATGACCTGCCAATCGATCTCATCTTAGTTTTTATATGTCGAACGATGTTCTCAGTACCATAAACAATCATCAATTCAGTTTTGCGATGCCTTCTCCACTCTACTGTCAATCCATCTGTTTGACGGCCAAATATCATTTTGAGAACTTTACTTTCACCAGCAGCTTATTTATTTCCCGCTGATGTAGAATCCATGTTTAACTTCCATATGTAACAATTGGGCGAATAATTGGCATGTACAGTCTTAATTTATATTGTCTTTTTAGAAGCTTAGATTTTAATAACGATAGGGAGTATAATGCTCTATTCCACGCAGTTACCCTTGCTGATACCTCTTTTTATATGTGGTTGTCATCTGTCATTACCATGCCTAGATATTTAAACTCTGTTACTACTTCGAAGTTGTGGTCATTAATAGTTATGTTCTGCTTAACTCTTGGTCTTGAATTTTTGGTTACTATTTTTTTATAGCATGTATTTCGTCTTCCCTTCATTTATTCGAAGGACAGACTACCTGTTTCTTCCTCGAGTTGTGAAAACACCTGTCTCACGCCTCTTGTAAAATGAGCGACTGCACTTAGATCATCATCAAGGGTCAACAATAGTTTTGAATCCTCGATTCGCAAATCCCCTGTCAACTCAGATGATATTTTACTTATTACATATTCCAACGCCAAATTAAATAACCACGGTGATAAGGGGTCTCCTTGTCTAAGACCTGATTTTACACTTATTCTTTTATATTTGTTGTCAGTAATTTAAGACATTTTGAAACACAAAAATTAAAAGCAATTCAGGTACATTTACTGAGAGCCACAAATAATCGTTCAAAGAGCCACATGCGGCTCGCGAGCCACAGTTTGGCCACCCCTGATTGGATAAATAAAAAAAATATTTATAACATTTATATGACATCGAGTGTGTTTAATTTCCCTGTTTTGTCCTTGGAAGAAGTAAGCAACTAGAGATACTAGAAGCCACCAATCGAAGGTAATGCATTAAGATTAAAATAGCCCTGAGAATAAAATTGATTAGAAAATTTAATTTAATTTTGGTTTTATTTTACATAAGTAATAATTAAAATAATTAAGTAATTAATCAAAATAAGAATTTGCTGATCAATCTCATAACAGAGAGAAATACAGAGCTTAACAGTATATAAACTGGAAGTTGATAGTGGAAGGAGTAGTAGTAATTGAGTGTTTGATGTGAATTCAAGATAACCAAAATATGTATAATTTAAAATGATAGAAATGAAAATCGTAAAGCTGACCTTCACCTGTTATATCGAAAAAGTTCGTATCGTCACTATATGAGTCCCGCTTTTGTCTGATCTGTTTATTATCAATATCATTCGAATGGAACGGTTTAGATATTTTGTTCTTCTCCAGATTAATCAACGGTCCAGTTTTGTTTCTGGCTGCATTCGTAAGCCTTTTTTCCGAAGAATAGTGCGTCGAAGGAATTTCCTGCGAATGTCTTGGTGGAGGATTCGCACAACAGAATATCTGAAAATAAATAAATAATTTATTATTCATATGTATTATACAGGGTGCGCCAAACCTCTGGTTTTCTTTGATTACGGCTAAACTATGGGATATACAAAAAATGTTTTTAACAAAACTAATGTATATAAAAATCGTCTATAATTTAAAATTATTTTCGATTATACAGGGTGAGTCAGAACGACGGTACGAACGAAAGTTGTGTTTTTTAAAATTCAACACCCTATATATTAAATCATTTTTAAATATAGTTTTTAAAAATATGAAAAATTTGTATAAGGTTTTCGAAAGATTTACATTTTTATTGAGAAAAATGGTAATATTTATAGGGCTGTGGATTATGTTTCCAAGGTAATAAAAATTTAAGTGGTAGGTCAAAGTTCTTATAATATAGTGTCATTTTTAAATAATTTAATATTTTTTACTTATAGCCATAAAATATACAGTGTGATAACTATTTGCAAATACAAAATTTTCTCATTTTTTTAAATGTATATAATATTGCATTTTGTAGTAAATATTACAACCTTTCTTTTTGTATAAGGTTGTATGTACATAGCATGTTTGGTTTTGTAAATATTTATTTTGATTATACTCTGATTTTAGAAACGTACACTAAAATATCAAAGATAAAAATAAAAACGTAATTAAAGATTAAAATAAAACGTATGCAAGTGCAACTTAATTGAATTTAATAACAAAATGTCGAAACCCAAAAGACTCCATCTTTAAACAAATAAATGTTTAAAAACAATAAATCTTTGGATTTCTTAGTTCGGAAACAGATTATCTCTTATACCTATTCCCATCCTTCTAAAGATTGCAAGGAAAAGGGTGATGAATGTAGAGACATGGGGAGTCTACATAGTTGCACTCCACAACATATCAATTCACCGAGGTAAAGATCAACAAATCTGCTTCCTAGTACTCGATACGTGAGTAAAACCGTGGGTAGATAAAAGGCACTATATTTAATTTCGATTCAGAGATCATTACCATCCTTCTATGGACCATTTCGAACTTCTTTGTTCTCGTCAGGAAAGCATATGTAATGATGCTCTAAATCGAAAAATAAATATCTTTGCCATTCATGCCAGTTACAAAATATAATTAACATTAAGACGCTATAGCGACCTCTATTAACAAAATGTCGAAACCCAAAAGACTCCATCTTTAAACAAATAAATGTTTAAAAACAATAAATCTTTGGATTTCTTAGTTCGGAAACAGATTCTCTCTTATACCTATTCCCATCCTTCTAAAAATTGCAAGGAAAAGGGTGATGAATGTAGAGACATGGGGAGTCTACATAGTTGCACTCCACAACATATCAATTCACCGAGGTAAAGATCAACAAATCTGCTTCCTAGTACTCGATACGTGAGTAAAACCGTGGGTAGATAAAAGGCACTATATTTAATTTCGATTCAGAGATCATTACCATCCTTCTATGGACCATTTCGAACTCTTTTGTTCTCGTCAGGAAAGCATATGTAATGATGCTCTAAATCGAAAAATAAATATCTTTGCCATTCATGCCAGTTACAAAATATAATTAACATTAAGACGCTATAGCGACCTCTATTAAC
Source organism: Diabrotica virgifera virgifera (assembly GCF_917563875.1). Lineage (NCBI taxonomy): Eukaryota > Metazoa > Arthropoda > Insecta > Coleoptera > Chrysomelidae > Diabrotica > Diabrotica virgifera. Next base: position 40,170,477 of record NC_065445.1, on the reverse strand, counting down.
AAAATGTCGAAACCCAAAAGACTCCATCTTTAAACAAATAAATGTTTAAAAACAATAAATCTTTGGATTTCTTAGTTCGGAAACAGATTCTCTCTTATACCTATTCCCATCCTTCTAAAAATTGCAAGGAAAAGGGTGATGAATGTAGAGACATGGGGAGTCTACATAGTTGCACTCCACAACATATCAATTCACCGAGGTAAAGATCAACAAATCTGCTTCCTAGTACTCGATACGTGAGTAAAACCGTGGGTAGATAAAAGGCACTATATTTAATTTCGATTCAGAGATCATTACCATCCTTCTATGGACCATTTCGAACTCTTTTGTTCTCGTCAGGAAAGCATATGTAATGATGCTCTAAATCGAAAAATAAATATCTTTGCCATTCATGCCAGTTACAAAATATAATTAACATTAAGACGCTATAGCGACCTCTATTAACAAAATGTCGAAACCCAAAAGACTCCATCTTTAAACAAATAAATGTTTAAAAACAATAAATCTTTGGATTTCTTAGTTCGGAAACAGATTCTCTCTTATACCTATTCCCATCCTTCTAAAAATTGCAAGGAAAAGGGTGATGAATGTAGAGACATGGGGAGTCTACATAGTTGCACTCCACAACATATCAATTCACCGAGGTAAAGATCAACAAATCTGCTTCCTAGTACTCGATACGTGAGTAAAACCGTGGGTAGATAAAAGGCATTATATTTAATTTCGATTCAGAGATCATTACCATCCTTCTATGGACCATTTCGAACTCTTTTGTTCTCGTCAGGAAAGCATATGTAATGATGCTCTAAATCGAAAAATAAATATCTTTGCCATTCATGCCAGTTACAAAATATAATTAACATTAAGACGCTATAGCGACCTCTATTAACAAAATGTCGAAACCCAAAAGACTCCATCTTTAAACAAATAAATGTTTAAAAACAATAAATCTTTGGATTTCTTAGTTCGGAAACAGATTCTCTCTTATACCTATTCCCATCCTTCTAAAAATTGCAAGGAAAAGGGTGATGAATGTAGAGACATGGGGAGTCTACATAGTTGCACTCCACAACATATCAATTCACCGAGGTAAAGATCAACAAATCTGCTTCCTAGTACTCGATACGTGAGTAAAACCGTGGGTAGATAAAAGGCACTATATTTAATTTCGATTCAGAGATCATTACCATCCTTCTATGGACCATTTCGAACTCTTTTGTTCTCGTCAGGAAAGCATATGTAATGATGCTCTAAATCGAAAAATAAATATCTTTGCCATTCATGCCAGTTACAAAATATAATTAACATTAAGACGCTATAGCGACCTCTATTAACAAAATGTCGAAACCCAAAAGACTCCATCTTTAAACAAATAAATGTTTAAAAACAATAAATCTTTGGATTTCTTAGTTCGGAAACAGATTCTCTCTTATACCTATTCCCATCCTTCTAAAAATTGCAAGGAAAAGGGTGATGAATGTAGAGACATGGGGAGTCTACATAGTTGCACTCCACAACATATCAATTCACCGAGGTAAAGATCAACAAATCTGCTTCCTAGTACTCGATACGTGAGTAAAACCGTGGGTAGATAAAAGGCATTATATTTAATTTCGATTCAGAGATCATTACCATCCTTCTATGGACCATTTCGAACTCTTTTGTTCTCGTCAGGAAAGCATATGTAATGATGCTCTAAATCGAAAAATAAATATCTTTGCCATTCATGCCAGTTACAAAATATAATTAACATTAAGACGCTATAGCGACCTCTATTAACAAAATGTCGAAACCCAAAAGACTCCATCTTTAAACAAATAAATGTTTAAAAACAATAAATCTTTGGATTTCTTAGTTCGGAAACAGATTATCTCTTATACCTATTCCCATCCTTCTAAAGATTGCAAGGAAAAGGGTGATGAATGTAGAGACATGGGGAGTCTACATAGTTGCACTCCACAACATATCAATTCACCGAGGTAAAGATCAACAAATCTGCTTCCTAGTACTCGATACGTGAGTAAAACCGTGGGTAGATAAAAGGCACTATATTTAATTTCGATTCAGAGATCATTACCATCCTTCTATGGACCATTTCGAACTCTTTTGTTCTCGTCAGGAAAGCATATGTAATGATGCTCTAAATCGAAAAATAAATATCTTTGCCATTCATGCCAGTTACAAAATATAATTAACATTAAGACGCTATAGCGACCTCTATTAACAAAATGTCGAAACCCAAAAGACTCCATCTTTAAACAAATAAATGTTTAAAAACAATAAATCTTTGGATTTCTTAGTTCGGAAACAGATTCTCTCTTATACCTATTCCCATCCTTCTAAAAATTGCAAGGAAAAGGGTGATGAATGTAGAGACATGGGGAGTCTACATAGTTGCACTCCACAACATATCAATTCACCGAGGTAAAGATCAACAAATCTGCTTCCTAGTACTCGATACGTGAGTAAAACCGTGGGTAGATAAAAGGCACTATATTTAATTTCGATTCAGAGATCATTACCATCCTTCTATGGACCATTTCGAACTCTTTTGTTCTCGTCAGGAAAGCATATGTAATGATGCTCTAAATCGAAAAATAAATATCTTTGCCATTCATGCCAGTTACAAAATATAATTAACATTAAGACGCTATAGCGACCTCTATTAACAAAATGTCGAAACCCAAAAGACTCCATCTTTAAACAAATAAATGTTTAAAAACAATAAATCTTTGGATTTCTTAGTTCGGAAACAGATTATCTCTTATACCTATTCCCATCCTTCTAAAGATTGCAAGGAAAAGGGTGATGAATGTAGAGACATGGGGAGTCTACATAGTTGCACTCCACAACATGTCTCTACATTCATCACCCTTTTCCTTGCAATTTTTAGAAGGATGGGAATAGGTATAAGAGAGAATCTGTTTCCGAACTAAGAAATCCAAAGATTTATTGTTTTTAAACATTTATTTGTTTAAAGATGGAGTCTTTTGGGTTTCGACATTTTGTTAATAGAGGTCGCTATAGCGTCTTAATGTTAATTATATTTTGTAATTGGCATGAATGGCAAAGATATTTATTTTTCGATTTAGAGCATCATTACATATGCTTTCCTGACGAGAACAAAAGAGTTCGAAATGGTCCATAGAAGGATGGTAATGATCTCTGAATCGAAATTAAATATAATGAATTTAATAACTTTAAAATTATGTTACAAACAATATTTTACCATACTATTAAGTAATTAATTAGTTTTGTTAGTTAAATTATATTTATGAGTAAGATCAGTTAATTTTAATTTTTAAATTTACTTTTTAATTCACCTACATCTTGAGAACGTATAAAGTATGCTTTGAAACAAATGAACGTTATAGAAGTATATTATGAAGTAAATACATAGTACATATCTATTTAGTCGTGTCACAAAAGCTGGTAATAATTTCTAATGGTTTCGCCCAAAACAAATATCATATCCACCAATTCTTCGGTTGAAAAATTAAAATTTAAAATATAAAAAATTGTTATTAAAAGTTCAACTACAAAAGTATTACCAGCTATTGTGACACCATTTAATACTATTTATATTAATAAATAATTTGGCTGATACATTTAACATTCATTTGTTTCAAAGCATACTTTATAATTATTATGTTCTCAAGATTTAAGTAAATTTAAAAGGTAAATTAAAAGTTTAACTGATCTTACTCGTAAATACAATATAACTAACAATTAATTTGGTACAGGAAAGTTGCTGTGGTAGAAAAATTACTAGGGTAGATATCAAATTTGGTTGTTTATTTAATTTAGTAACTAATTTATGCATTCATTAGTATGGTAAAATATTTTTTGTAAAATAATTTTAACTTATTAAATCAATTGAATTGTACTATTTAGTATACGATTTATTTTAATCTTTAATTACGTTTTTATTTTCATATTTTATATTTTAATGTATGTTTGTAAAACCAGATTATAATTTTTTTTTGCAAAAGAAATTTTTAATAAAAAAATCCGCAAAAACGTAAAATCTATAGTTTTTTTTTAAATATCTACAAAACGAAACATGCTAGGTACATACAACCTTGTACCAAAAGAAAAGTTGTAATATTTACTACGAAAGGCAATACTAATATACTCCCATTTAAAAAAAAATGAGAAAATTTTGTATTTGCGCAAATAGTGATCACACTGTATATTTTATGGCTATATGTCAAATATGTTATTTATTTAAAAATAACAGTATACTAAAAAAACTTTGACATGTCATTTAAATGTTTATTACCTTGACATCCTAATTCACAGCCCTTTGAATATTACCATTTTTCTCAATAAAAGTGTACATATTTCGAAAATTGTTAACTTTAGGCCAATAATACCTAATATAAATTATTAATATTTAAAAAAAATATATTTAAAAATGATTTAATATATAGGGTGTTCCATTTAAAAAAATACAACTTTGGTTCGTACCGTCGTTCTGACTCACCCTGTATAATCAAAAATAATTTTAAGTTATAGACGGCTTCGATATACATTAATTAAAAAAAATTCCCTCATCTTCCTTAGTCTCAGCTTCCGTATGGCTTGCAAATTGTAGAAGCCTCGGATGTGTAACCAGAGAAGGTTCCCATTGTTTTCAGTCTGGTGGGATGTAGAGTAACATTATGTTGTTTTATATGCCATTAGATTGAAAACTTAGTCTTTTGCTAGCAGTTGCCGCTAGGCATCTATGCCATTTCGTTCGTTGCAATCCGTGACTGCACGCCGGGGTTTGTTTTGGTTGGATCAGAGAGAGCAGCATATGTGCCTCCTGATGAGAGACTAATACGTTTCGAAACCGGTAGAGGTGCTTGCTGCACTCTCTGATTGGACTAGAATATGATGCGGCTGTATTTTCGTTTTGCAACGAAATTGAAAATGGTTATTCATTTTTGATTTACATGTTTACTCTGATTGGAGTACGAAGGGAACCATTTTCGTTGGAACTTTACCGCGCTGAGCAGATGGGACGTGAATTGGAAATTGTAGAATTCCCTCATCTTCCTTAGTCTCAGCTTCCGTTATGGCTTGCAAATTGTAGAAGCCTAGGAGGTGTAACCAGAGAAGGTTCCCATTGTTTTCTTCAATCTGGTGGGATGTAGAGCAACATTTTTGGTGTTGTTTTATATGCTATTAGATTGAAAACTTAGTCTTTTGCTAGCAGTTGCCGCTAGGGCATCTATGCCATTTCGTTCGTTGCAATCCGTGACTGCACGCCGGGGTTTGTTTTATTTGGATCAGAGAGAGTATATGTGCCTCCTGATGAGTGACTAATAAGTTTCGAAACCGGTAGAGGTGCTTGCTGCACTCTCTGATTGGACTAGAATATGATGCGGCTGTATTTTCGTTTTGCAACGAAATTGAAAATGGTTATTCATTTTTGATTTACATGTTTACTCTGATTGGAGTACGAAGGGAACCATTTTCGTTGGAACTTTACCGCGCTGAGCAGATGGGACGTGAATTGTAAATTGTAGAATTCCCTCATCTTCCTTAGTCTCAGCTTCCGTTATGGCTTGCAAATTGTAGAAGCCTCGGAGGTGTAACCAGAGAAGGTTCCCATTGTTTTCAGTCAGGTGGGATGTAGAGTAACATTATGTTGTTTTATATGCCATTAGATTGAAAACTTAGTCTTTTGCTAGCAGTTGCCGCTAGGGCATCTATGCCATTTCGTTCGTTGCAATCCGTGACTGCACGCCGGGGTTTGTTTTATTTGGATCAGAGAGAGCAGCATATGTGCCTCCTGATGAGTGACTAATAAGTTTCGAAACCGGTAGAGGTGCTTGCTGCACTCTCTGATTGGACTAGAATATGATGCGGCTGTATTTTCGTTTTGCAACGAAATTGAAAATGGTTATTCATTTTTTATTTACATGTTTACTCTGATTGGAGTACGAAGGGAACCATTTTCGTTGGAACTTTACCGCGCTGAGCAGATGGGACGTGAATTGTAAATTGTAGAATTCCCTCATCTTCCTTAGTCTCAGCTTCCGTTATGGCTTGCAAATTGTAGAAGCCTCGCAGGTGTAACCAGAGAAGGTTCCCATTGTTTTCAGTCTGGTGGGATGTAGAGTAACATTATGTTGTTTTATATGCCATTAGATTGAAAACTTAGTCTTTTGCTAGCAGTTGCCGCTAGGGCATCTATGCCATTTCGTTCGTTGCAATCCGTGACTGCACGCCGGGGTTTGTTTTAGTTGGATCAGAGAGAGCAGCATATGTGCCTCCTGATGAGAGACTAATACATTTCGAAACCGGTAGAGGTGCTTGCTGCACTCTCTGATTGGACTAGAATAAGATGCGGCTGTATTTTCGTTTTGCAACGAAATTGAAAATGGTTATTCATTTTTGATTTACATGTTTACTCTGATTGGAGTACGAAGGGAACCATTTTCGTTGGAACTTTACCGCGCTGAGCAGATGGGACGTGAATTGTAAATTGTAGAATTCCCTCATCTTCCTTAGTCTCAGCTTCCGTTATGGCTTGCAAATTGTAGAAGCCTCGGAGGTGTAACCAGAGAAGGTTCCCATTGTTTTCAGTCTGGTGGGATGTAGAGTAACATTATGTTGTTTTATATGCCATTAGATTGAAAACTTAGTCTTTTGCTAGCAGTTGTCGCTAGGGCATCTATGCCATTTCGTTCGTTGCAATCCGTGACTGCACGCCGGGGTTGTTTTGGTTGGATCAGAGAGAGCAGCATATGTGCCTCCTGATGAGTGACTAATAAGTTTCGAAACCGGTAGAGGTGCTTCTGCACTTTCTGATTGGACTAGAATATGATGCGGCTGTATTTTCGTTTTGCAACGAAATTGAAAATGGTTATTCATTTTTGATTTACATTAATTTTGTTAAAAACATTTTTTTGTATGTCCCATAATTTAGACGTAATCAAAGAAAACCAGAGGTTTGGCGCACCCTGTATACGTAATGTATGCATCAGAAACATGGACTTTGACTAGTGAACAAGAGGAACAACTTCTTAGATGGGAAAGAAAAATTTTAAGGAAAATATATGGACCTATTCAGGAGAATGGAGAATGACGTATAAGAATGAACCATGAAATAAATAGTGTTTTTTTTTGAAAAATGGCTTTGGCAGAGCCAGTTAGCCAGACTTGTTTCTGATTGATTGCAGATTCATAGTCATAAATTTCTTATAACATAAGTACATTCTACAATTTTATTTTTATAAATACATTGGTACATTGTGTAGCTTTTTTTTATTTTGTTTTTTTTAAATTATTTTACTGTTTTTTTTAATATATATTTTAATTTGTGCGAAACACTTTTTTTACTTCTTTTTTTTTTCTATTCTTTTTTATTTTTGTTCCCTTTTTTTCCTTTTTTTTTTTTGTTTATTATTTTTTTGTTATCATTTTATTTTGTGTTTTTTTTATTATTTTTTTTAAATTTTTTCAAACCACATTAACAAATTATGCCTATTTATTACATATTACGTTTACAACTTGTATTTACATAATTTAACATGGTTATAAATGAGATGAAGAATTTCCATATCATTTGTAAATATTAAAGTATTTAGGTTTATTGGGAAAAAACATTTTAAATCTTTTAATTCCTTATAAAGGTCGTTTATGTTATTTATGTTTAAATGACATTCTAATATGACATGTGTTAGATCTCCGATTTTGCCACAAGTACAATTGGGAGTATCTGCCAAGCCGATTCTATGCATGTAAGATGGCGTAAGAGCATGATTGGCTCTCAACCGATTAATGGTCTTTATAAAATGTCTGTTATATTCTGTGTAAAACCATCTTTTTGAGAATATCCTAGGGTTACAATGAGCAAAATTTGAGCCAGTATTACATTCTCTGTAATGCAATTGCCAATTATTTTTAAGTTTTTGTCTGCTAAAAGTATCAATATCTGAAGCTGGAATTAAATTTTTGTTTATTTTTTCTCCGATCACATAAGCTGATTTAGCAAAATTGTCAACTATTTCATTGCCTTTTATTCCCGAATGACCCTTAATCCAAGCAATTGTTACATTTACTCCTAATTGTATAATTTCAAACAGAGTTTTAAGAATATTCAATTCAATGTGGTTTATGTGTTTGACTGTTTGAATGTTACTCAATCTGTCCACCACGCTTTTACTGTCAGTAAATATAACATAATTGCTAGTTGGATTCAGTAGTACATACTGAACAGCAAACATTACTGCTATCATTTCTGCTGTGTATATTGAGCATTCAATAGGTAGGCTATATTGATGATGGTAATTTTTATTTTCGTGGAATACTGCACAGCCCGTTCCATTTGCGTCTTTTGACCCATCGGTAAATATGTACTGACAATTTGACCATTTTTCTCTAATAAGTATATCAAACATATTTGGCGATAAATGTGAGTTTAAATAACATGTTTTAACCTTGTTAGAAAATAATGTTTTTGTCATTGCACTGTAGTAAGGCGGAATTTGGCTTTTATAGATAACTTCACTGTACTTTACCGTACTTAGATAACTTTCTACCAAAGGTATAGATTTTTTAGTTCTCCAGTACCTATGAGTGAGGTCTAAAACTGATAGCTCATGTAGATCTTGAAGGTAATTACATTTTTTGGTTAGATAAATAGAGTGTTTAAGAGGCCGACTATCATAAAAGAAATAAGAAGTAAACGACTGAGTTGGTTAGGGCACGTAGAAAGGATGGACGATAAGAGAAATACAAAAAAGTACTTAGAAAAGAATTAAACGGGAAGAGACCGAGAGGTAGGCCTAGAAAGAGATGGATTGATGGTATTAACCAGGATTTGAAAGACCTAGGAATATTAGAATGGGAAAAACAATCAAAGGAAAGAAAACATGGTCAACTATAGTCAAGCAAGCAAAACACACATAACGCCGAAAAGACCTCCTCAAAAAAGAAAGAAGAAAGTAATATTTTAGATAAATATCGTTTAGAACTTTTGAGGAGTTAAAAAAACAACTATTTAGAGCTACTGCCTCAAAAATTAAAATAGCTATGATGATTGCCAACCTCCGTAGCAGATATGGCACCTGAAGGAGAAGACTCATATTGTGATACACGAACCCAACTTTCGTTGGAATTTTTTCCTAGACGAATTGGCGAAATGTGACTGCATATTGTAGAGTCCCTGTCGTCTCCTTTATTCGTCGCCTGCTTGCGTTATAAATTGTATAAGGCACATGATTGGTTCCACCGTAGAGGTTGTCAGATTTGCGGATCTAGGACTTCTCATTTAATTTCATATATTATTTAAACTTTAGTATTGACTGGACAAGTTGACCGCTCAAATGGGGGTCCATTTTTGTAGGACACTCAACTGGAACATTGACATCCAACACACCTTAAACAAGGTAAGGAATAGAGCTAAACTCCAAACAAGACTCTCATTCACACATATAAAACATACATAAGGTCCACTATCGACTACAGAGCTGTTCTCTATGTCTCAATCAACCGTCCACATACTTACACCATCCTGGCTTGTGAGCGAAAAATACTCAGAAAGTGCCTCAGGAAGCACTGGAGATATCCGTCGGCGTTAGTACATCCACTCGCAAAAATTCCCCCTATCAATGCGAGAATCCGTTCCCTCAGTAACAAATACGTCTCGCGCACGATTAATGGTAACAACCATACAGCAAAATATGTTCTAACAACCCCTTGCAATCGGCAAGGTCACATACTCACCAGGGTTCCCAAAAATAAAGTTCCATTCCCTCCAGCCAATCTTCTACAATTGGCCAAAAACGAACTTCCTGATGAGTATTATGATATCCTAGAACAAATCCCCCTAATATATCGCAGATAACTAAAACTGCACCCCTACATGCTGAATCCAAGAGCCGTTCGTCATTAGTGGCAACGTTGAATCCTACCTGGCTGGTTGGAAAAGTTCACGGCAACTTCTTCTCCTTCATCTCTACAGCTTCTGTGCTAAAACAATCTCCACCTTCTAAACCCCTGTTTCACTAGCAATTTTGCTCCTCCCTTCACATCAACCTAACACTCACAAATAAGCTTACTTTCATCGTTCTTACACTCCTGAAAAGGAGTTTGCAGCACCCTGAAGAGGCTCAAGCCTAAACGGGGTATCACCAACGAGTTCACACACACACCGCTCAAATGTCTTTCACTCCCGGTCAAAAATAACGCCAAAGTTCCTTATTTGCGTGGCGTCGCCTTTGGTAGGTATAGCTTGTGATATCAGGATTATACATTACAAATTTTCATGCTATGAATTATATTTGAACTACTCACCTGACAGAGATTTGTATTTTCAAGATCCTGGTCTACTGCTATGCAATCTTGAGGCCTTCCGATTATGTAACTAGGCTTTATACTTAGCAGATTAGGGTCGAGCGTTATTTTTGTTATTTCTGAAAATTCGAAGTTGGAAATTAAACATTACTGAGCACAATTAAGAGGAGGGTATGGTTTGAAATCAACATTTCAAGCACATTTTTAAACGCTTTTCTTTAGTTCAATCATTTGGGTCAAATCTTTAGACGTTAATTTGACTGACTTTTCTTCAATGCAAATAAATGAAAATTTGCAGACATATGCATTCGCGGGAACAATACACGAATAGTCAATAAAAATTTTTTTATGTTTATTAATTGTTCCAATAAAAAAACCAATTTAGTGGAAAATGTCTTTGAAAATTCTCTTGTTTTTTACAATGTAGAAACTTAAAACTTTTACAGATTGTAGTTAATTAGATGAACTATAACATAATTTCACTTTTTACGTTAATTGGTTACGTTATGCTTCATAAATAAACAATAAAGTTTCAAATTTTTTGCCGATTCCGACAACTTTTCATGTTTGTACATCATGTTTATAAACATCCTAAGCGGCGAAGATTTTGAACGCTCATATCTTTGTTTATATAAACATTGGCGCTTATTCGTGTCAAATTTCAATACGATACGAAACAAAACTTCAACCAAAATTTGATTTAAAAAAATTCGTGTTTTTAACCTAGTCTTAGAATAACCACCGGTAGAGACGTGTCGGTCTACAATTAACAATAGAATTCGTAATTCGCGAGAAATTAACAGGGTCTACACCGTGCAATAGTAAAGCGTTAGAAGAGGTGGAAAGACTGCGAAAACTGTAATAGGTGAAAATAATGATTTTTATTTAAGAAATGTATGAAGAATTTACAAAAAATGTACAATGTATGTATCAAATGTTGCAACATATGCAAAAAATGTGTCTATCATATTCATCCTTTTTTAAACATGACGGTATATTTTAATGAAAAGTGTAAGACTAAAAAAGTAAAAAATAAAAAAAATATGAAAAAAAAATTTTAAGAAACGCTTTTCTGTTACGAGTGACTAAAATTAAAAATATTATAAAAAAATCAACTAAAAAGCAAAAAAAAAAAAAATTCAATCTCGAAGGATTATTCGAAAAAAACTGTTATGACAGATTAAATATACAAAAATCTCACACATTCGTTAAAAATTTTTAAAAATCTTAATACATTCGTTAAAGAAAAGCGCTTTTCTTTAACGATTGTGTTAGATTTTTTCAATTTTTTAACGAATGTGTGAGATTTTTAATTTTAGTCACTCGTAACTAAAAAAAAGCGTGCCTTAAAAATTTTTTTTCATATTTTTTAATTTTGAATTTTTTTAGAAACTATGGTAGAAATCTTTTATATTTAAATTAAATAAACATATTCAGTACAATTCAAAGAATATTCAACAAAAATTTCAAGGCAAAATATTGAAAAATAAGCCAACGGTGACTTTACAGAATTTAAAAATATTTTATTAGTTTGAGTTTCTCGAGATAACGCCATCGAGTTTTTGTACTTTTAATGATTTTTGAGTTTTTGGTATCACTTAGAAGTCAAATAACGAAATTTTCTGTAAAAATAGGGTGAAAATCAACATATTTATTATTGTTAAACAAAAAATAAGCATAAAACAAAAAATATCTCGACAGCGTTACCTCACGAAATCTCTAAAGAAGATCTATGCTAAATTTCAGGTAGGTCAGTCAAGTAGTTTTTGAGTTACAATGTCCACCGCCTTTGAAAAAAGGAATTTTGAGAAAAACGAATTTAAAGTTTTTACAACTTTATTTTTAATTTCTTTTTTGTCTGTCAAATGGTAAAGCGATGCACACCGGAATATGTTTCTTGATCGCGGAGTAATTTACAAAAGAAAAGTGGAACAGCTGTTAAACGTTTCTCACTACGCTCAAGCGTGTTGGCGCAAAGCTGATACAAAGCGAGTCGAAGGTAGGAATATTCAACATGCTGCATTTCAGGTAATTTTGCTCTGATCAATCTGAAATTTTCAGAGAGAATTCTTGAGTTATGTAATTTCATTTAAAATAATAAAAAATCGAAAATTTCAAAATTTTCAAACCATACTCCCTCTTAATCTTAAATAAACATTCGTTGCTTACCTTCTTCTTTATATGCACTTGTTGGATAATAGGGTGGCAATGTGGGCGTCCACGTGGGGGCTTTTGTTATTTTTGCCGGCCTTTTGGTCGGATAATTTTTATGAGATCTCTCAATGTTCGGCTGTATGTATTGCGTTGGACGCGTTGTTTCCATCAAGTATAGCGTCGTTATTGCCGCCAAACTATTTATGAAAAACAATTGATTAATTCGTGCAAAAATACAATAACTAAAGTACTACGCAAAAAAAATCCTTTATACTAGAGATTTGATAACTAGTAACAAGAAATATAAAGCAAAAATATGTTTTTACGCTGTAAGATTGGCAATACACCATGAACTGATATCTCACAACCTGATGAAGAGGAATAACGGAGAAATAAAATTAATAATTATTTAACTGATATTAAAAGAGTTTACACCTGCACCATTAAAAAGCTAAAACGAAAAGGATGACAAGAATAACAATTTAAAAACTATTCTAAAGATCTTATAATATATTTATTTAAATCTACATAATATATTTTGAACAAGCGAGTTATACAGGGTGTCCCGAAAAGATTGGTCATAAATTATACCACACATTTTGGGGTCAAAATAGTTCGATTGAACCTAACTTACCTTAGTACAAATGTGATCATAAAAAAAGTTACAGCCCTTTGAAGTGACAAAATGAAAATCGATTTTTTTCAATATATCGAAAACTAATACAGATTTTTTATTGAAAATGGACATGTATCATTCTTATGACAGGAACATCTTAAAACAAAATTATAGTGAAATTTGTCCACCCCATAAATATTTATGGGGGTTTTGTTCTTTTAAACCCCCCCAAACTTTTGTGTACGTTCCAATTAATTCATTATTGTGGTACCATTAGTTAAACACAACGTTTTTAAAACTTTTTTGCCTCTTAGTATTTTTTCGATAAGCCAGTTTTTATCGAGATGTGGCTTATTTTTTAATATATTTACATAAAAATTTTATAGGGGTTTTGTTCCTTTAAACCCCCCAAATGTATGTGTACGTTCCAATTAAACTATTATTGTGGTACCATTAGTTAAACACAGTGTTTTTAAAACTTTTTTGTCTCTTAGTCTTTTTTTGATAAGTCACCTTTTATCGAGATGTGGCTTCTTTTTCAAAATACACCTAAAAATGTAAATTATAAATCCATTTTCAGATTATTAACAGGTGTCCATAATCGTACTTAATCAAATACAAATATGTGGTGGATTCGAAAAATATTTAAAATATCTCGATAAACACTGGCTTATCGAAAAAGTAATAAGAGGCCAAAAATTTTAAAAACATTGTGTTTAACTAATGGTGCCACAATAATAATTTTATTGGAACGTACACAAAAGTTTGGGGGGTTTAAGGGAACAAAACCCCCATAAATTTTTTATGGTGTGCACAAATTTCATTTTAATTTTATTTTAAGATATTGCTGCCATAAGAATGCCACATGTCCATTTTCAATAAAAAATCTCTAGGAGTTTTCCATATATGAAATAAAATCGATTTTCATTTTGTAACTTCAAAGGGCTGTAACTTTTTTTGTGTGCACTAGTGTATATAGGTAAGTGAGGTTCAATCAACCTATTTTTGACCCTAGAATCTGTGGTATAATTTATGACCAATCTTTTCGGGACACCCTGTATATTATACACCGTTTTATGCGTCAACGCCCTTCCAGTAGGGATCTATGGAGGAGTATCACCGAGCCGCAAGCCCTTATCCGTTGCCGTACCGCTCCACCATAGGTCGATCAGATACCAGCTTATTCCACACCAAGCCGTAGATTCTTTAGAATTTTAGACTACGACGTTAGCATTTTTATTTTTCGATTCACCGGTCGGGGTTCGAACCATGGGCGTCCAAACGCATGGGAAGGGGGGGGCGTGGCCCCTAGAATTTCGGGTGCTTTAAACTATACATGGTTATCCAAAGTATACAAAATATAATGTGCAACATCTTCACGTCTGCCACTTCTGTGACATGACAGAAGCTCGAAACAAATGACAATCGATGAAAAGCCCTATTTGTCGATCGATCGTCTCAGACCGCTAGGCTATCTGAGGCGCTCAAACAAGTGAGTTAATCCCCCTAGTTGAACAAGAATGGAGGGCAAACGAGTTAATAACCAGAAAACTACAGAGGCATTAATTTGCTAAATACTGCCGTGAAATTCACAAAAAAAAATTTGCAAGAACGAATAAATCAGCCCCATAAACTTACAAGACGAGGAACAAAGTTTCAGGACAAGAAGGTCGTGTACAGATGCAATATTCGTCATAAAACAGATTACAGAGAAAGCATTAGAATACAATATACCCACATTCCCCGTCTCTTCGACTAGAAGAAGGCATTTGACAGAGTACGACTTAAAGATGTAATACATCCGTTGTATTGTAATAAAGAGATCCCTCTGGATATTATAAAAACAATTGAAAACGTCATCAAAATAATAATATCATATACATCAGAATAGATGGACAACTTTCGGAACCTATATACACAGAATTTGGAATAAGACAGAGGGTTCACTAAGCCCTATACTATTCAATCTGATCATGGATGAAGTCATAAAGAGCCTCAATAAAGGAAGTGTGCATAGTAGATCTTATTTGCTTTTTTCGTCTGTATGAGATTTCTTGATCTATCTTTCCATCCTCCGATATTATTACTCCAAGGTATTCAAACGTCGAGACTGTTTCTATTATTTCGTTTTTGCACCTAAATATCGTTTGGTTTATTTCTTCCCTTTTCTTTTGGGTTACTATCATGGTCTTCGTTTTCTTTACATTTACCTCCATTTTCAAATTTTTTATTTCCTCCACCCAGATATCGATTAATTTTTGCATTTTCTCTTTATTGTCTGCTATTATTACTAATAAGTCATCTGTATATAGTAATCCCTCCATTCTCACTGGTACTAAATTCCTGTACCCTATTGTTGACTGTAATTGCCTTGACCTTCTTTTAGCGCTCTTCATTACTCTATACATTACTAATATAAACAAAACTGGGCTGAGACTGTCCCCTTGTTTTATTCCTATCCTTAGGTTTATTATTGGCGATCTGTTTCCGTTTATTTGTACTTTAGCAAGTACGTTTCTATATGTACTTTTTACCACGCTTACTATCTTTTGCGGGATTTGCAGATCTTCCATTACTGACCATATTACTTCTCTATTTATAGAATCAAAAGCAGCTTTAATATCTATAAACGTAATATATAAGTCTTCTCCTATTTCGTTTTTCCTTTCAATTATATTTCTCAGTATGTATATATTATCTGTTGTTCCTCTTTCCTTCCTAAAAGCCGCTTGTTCTTCTTCTAGTTTTCCTTCCAGTTCTTTCATGAGCTTCCTTTCTATTATCTCGGTGTAGACTTTATATGCCACTGATGATAAGCATATAGCCCTATAGTTATCACATTCCGCTTCATCTCCTTTCTTGTGTATTGATATCAATAAATTTTCTTCCCAGTCTTTCGGTATCTTTTCTGTTCTCCATGCTTCCCTCATTATTTCCAGTAGCCAAAGCTTGCCTCGGTCTCCCACGTACTTAATCATCTCCGGATCTATGTCATCGGCACCTCCCGCTTTTCAAATCTTTATTCTTGCCAACCCTTCTTCAATATCTTTGATATGAATTTCGTCTACTCGATTGTTCCTATCCTCTTCTCTTGCCTGCTGTCCTCTCTCCTCATTTTGTTGGTTGCTTGCCTCGAATTTTTTTTTATAGTGCTCATTCCATATGGTTAGTATGTCTTGTATGTTTGTTTTCAATTCATTTCGCTCATTTCTAATTCCTCTTATTTGTTTCCTTTTTGTTCCTTTCATGCTTCTTATTTTATTCCGAAACTGTTTTGTGTTATTCCCAAAACCTTCGTTCAACTCTTCACCGAATTCCTTCCAGCTCTTCTTCTTCGCATATTTTACTAGTTCTTTCACTATATTTCTCTGTCTTCTGTATTCGTCTCTGTCTTGCTCTTCATTTGTGTTTATGTATCGCTTCCACATTTCTTTCTTATTTTTACTGCTTGCTTTATTTCCTTATTCCACCTTCCAGTTCTTGTATTATTCTTCCCATTCTTTCTTATTCCACATACTTGTTTTGCAGTGCTCCATAACGTGTCTCCCAATTTTTTCCATCTCTCTTCCATATTCCATATTTCCTCATTGTTTTCATGCTGTTCCAGTATTTTATCTGTCTCTCTTTGGTATAACTTCCTCATTTTCATATTTTTCATCTTATGTATTGCTATTCTTGTATATTGAGGACTCTATTATTTCCATTAGTTTCATGTTTATCTCTGCTGTCACTAGTATGTGTTGGGTATCGAGTTCGGCTTCGTTCTCTGTTTTTATATTTTGTATCGTTAGTTCTGCGTCTCGAGGATATACTATGTAATCAATTATGCTTCTCGCATTTCTTTCTTCTGCTACATATGTATATTTTTCGTTTCTAGGTTGATACCAGAAAGAATTGATACCAAGTCATTTATTTGGCAGAAACTTATCCTTCTTCTACCATTCCTATTTATCGTCTCTTCTCCATACCTTCCCAAGCAGTCTAATGCCATATTTTCATCATTTCCTATTCGTGCATACCAAGGACAAAAGGACAATTACCAAGAGGAAGTATCGGCCGATTGCACAAGAGATGTGGTGACAATCTTCCATAGAGACAAGAAGGTTTATACGCGTTTATATAAAGGAAGAAGATTGATATAACTATAATTTACTATGTACTTACCAAAAAGCCATAATCAACACCAATATCACAATAACAATCTGAATAAACTTATTCGAACAAAGTTCGTCTTCTTTATGACAAGAATGGTGATGCTTGGAACATTTATGTGAATACGATAATTTTGAACTATTAACTGAAAGAAAAATATAGCTAATAAGTAAATAATCGATTAATTTTCGGAATCACATTCTAAATAGTAAAGTTCAAAGAAGTAGGGTTCCTTACCAGTGCTCGTAGACTTAAGACTATCTCCTCTCTTTAATTTATTTAATCTTCTGTTTATTCTTTCTAACTGATCTATTCTCGTTTCCAAATTATCAGTTACTTTGCAAAGCTCTTTTACAGCGCCTATATTTTCCATAAATATCCGTTCCTACAAAGACAGTAAAATTTAAATGTTTAAACAGTTAAATGATGTTAGTTAACTTAAATTTTATTTTTAATGAAATGGAAATAATATATCACTTTCATAAAATAAAATAGCTTAAGAGCAATGCATGAGCATAAAGTAAAACTTAGAGAAACCTGACAGTCCAAGAAAGGAAGGAAACAAAATAAAATAATCAAAGTTTGTGTGAACAGTCTGTATTTCGAAATAAGATTAAATTAACACCAGTAAATGATCAACCACGGATACTAATCTTTGTTACCATCAACATGCTTTTATCCGGAGAAGAGATGGGAAAGAGATGTCTGAGGAACACAAAAAAAAACGATTCAACAAACAAACTTGTTCAATGATCAGGATTCAGAATTGAATTTCTGAATTGTCTAAATATTTACTATATCTCATAAAATGTAAAGATAAATATTGTAGCATTTTTTTGTCCACTCTGTAGATCATATAAATTTCATACGGTTTTTATTTACCACTTTGAAAATTGCGTCTTAAAATCTTTTAAGAGAATAAGCATACTCCAAATGTTTATTTGTACTGCCAGATTCCTCTAACGAGATAGGTTCTGTCTTTATTTTATTTCGCTTTTCTTTCTCAATCCCGCATGAATTTTAAAATAATACCTGAACTAAACAACTAAATAGCCCACTTAAGAGATAAGTTTAGGAGAATGAGCATCGCAGCGAGAAATATTTCACTTTACTTTCCGTTTAGGTGTCGGGAAGCCACCTGGACCTACAGATTTTGGTCCTTTAGCGGACGAACAATTTCGTTAGTCTGTCAGAAGTAAAGGTATCGGAGTTTTTACGTTTTTAGTTTTGGGGGAGCTATATTATGGTTTTCTTAATTTCTGGTTATGGGTGATTCCACGAATATACGACTCACTTGGATTATCGCGACAACGAATATTTTAGTGTACAACATAGGAAGTACGAAAGTAAATGACTCTAATAATTATTCCAATAAACAGCAACGTAATTTTCAATTTACTTTCATTCTTCTTATTTTACACAGCAAAATATTCGTTGTCGAGATAATCCAAGAGGGTGGTATATTCGTGGAATAGGGTATAGTCTCTTGTTATCAAGATGATGAAACATCTTAACTATGTAAAACTAATATTAGACACAAACCTTTATAATAACAAATAAAACAGTATGACAAAAAGCTGCAAAAAGGAATAAATTTATGTTGTCGATTATATGAGAGAGTCATCAGAGAGATATCAAAACTGATATATTTTATGCACCTACTAAGAACACCACCCTCTAAATGTTGACAACAATTATAGGGGAGTGCGTATAGATTTTCACTTCGGAAAAAATCAAACAAGATAGAACTTTTTGTAATTTCATTAAGAACTGTTTAATAAACAACATATCAAAAAGTTCTACTCGAGAAGTGGGTGCTTCATTTTTTATTAAACAAATGAACTACGAAATTAGATGTTTTTTTAAATAACTCCGAAAATATAAATTTTAGAAAAAAACCGACTTGACCATTGAAAAATTCAGAAAATTTTACAAAAAATAGCTTATATAAAGAATTTTCTAAAATTAAATCTGTATCTTCTATAATTTTTTATTTATAACGCTAAAGTCACCCTTCTCACAAACATTGGCGCACTGTAAACTAGCGTACGGCGAAGTGCATGGTTGAGTTATTTTAATGTAATTCTTTAACTAATGGATCAAATTAAATTTTACAAATTGAACATGAAAGAAGAATCATTAAGCTATCTTTTGGTTATAATAGAAAGAAATAAAATGTATGGTCATAAGTACGGTGTAGGCGGAAAGTGAGCCTTACATGAATTTTGTTTAAAAATGATTTAAAAATGTGTAACTAATACAATTTTTCTTATAAAACTCTCACTTTTGCACAACTTACCTTTCAAGCATCTTGCTAAATGATGTTTCATTCAAAAAAATCTCAAAAATTTAATTCAAATGATATGACGTCTCAAAAAATGTAATTTTTGAAATCTTCGTAGTTTTATAGAATTACCACTACTTTAAGACGGTATTACTCAAGTTTGAACAGATATATTACAGTTTTATAAGTACTTTTTTAAAGCGTAGGAAGTAATCTTAAAAATTCACTAAATTATATTACTTTAGAAATGAAATAAACTATTTCTTTTTGAGAAAATTAAGAAAGATAACAAAAATGTAATACAAAAACCGAAAATTACCAGCTAAAAAATTTTTATACAAAGTGATCAAAACTTTTTTCTGTAAAACTTCCCTAAAATACATTTAATAATAAGCTTCAACAATAATAAATGTTCAGTAAAAAAAAATTTTTTTTAGCTCTTATACAGTATGTCTGCGTAACTTGGAACCTATTGATAACTGTTTTATTATCAGTTTTACGAAAAATAGTTATTCTTTATAAAATACTCTGCATTGTATATTATCTAAGATGCAATCATCAAATATCAAATTTAATTAATTTTATACGAGGTATGTCAAAAAATATGAATTTCACTCAAGAATAAAGTACCTTCACATTTCACAATATCGAAAAGTGTTATTAAGAAAAGTTGTTTGGAATTAAAAAAATTGTTTTGGTGTTCAATTACATCCTTCTAATTAAAATATTGTGAATAATAAAGGCACTTAACTCTTAAGAAAAATTCATATTTTTTACATACCTCGTATAAAATTAAAAAAGTTTGATATCTGATGGTTGTATCTTAGATTTTAGACCAGGGAGAGCATTTTATGAAGAATAACTTTTTTTCGTAAAAGTGATAACAAAATAGTTATCATAATTGTAATAAAATGATAATGAGTATCCGTAATTTGAGAAAAAAATGATTTTTTTTTCAATTAGAATGATGTAATTGTATATTTAAACATAGTTTTTAATTTCAAACAACTTTTCATAATATCATTTTTTAATATTCTGGAATATAAAGGTACTTTACTCTTTAACGTAATTCATATTTTTGACATAACTCGTATAAAATTGATAAAATTTGATATCTGATGGTTAAGTTTTAGATTTTTGACTATCCAGAGCATTTTATGAAGAATAACTTTTTTTCGTAAAATTGATAATAAAAAAGTTTTCCATGTGGTTCCTAGCTACGCAAACATACTGTATAAGAGCTTCTGTATAAGAATTTTCAAATTGCAATGCCATATTCCGATTCAGCATAATCAAAAACAAAATAGAAACATATTTGATCAAAGTAAAATGATGAATTTAACGATATTTTTAAAATTATTTATACAAAACAATTGTTATTGTTTAAACAATTAGCGGCGAAATCTGTGAGTAGAACTTTTTACTTTAACATGTATATAAACTAACAAAAAAAGTTTTAGAAAAATATAAGCTTGTTTAAATTATTCCGAAACAATGCATGTTTTCGTTCTAATTGTACTCCCCTATTATTCAAAAATGATAAACATCCAAAATAATGAATTTTATTGTAGTTTATAATAAAAAATGTAAAGTTATTCTTGTTTAACACATGTAAAGCTTAGGTATACAGGGTGTTAGTAAATAAGTATGAAAAATTTTAAGGGCTAATTCTACATGAAAAATTAATCAGTTTGCTCTATAAACATATGTCCGCAAATGCTTAGCTTCGGAGATATGGGGTGTTGAAATTTTTATTTCAAACTGCCAATTTATTTATTGCTCTAAGACCAGTTGAGCTATGAAAATGAAATTTCGTGAATTTTAGGAGGTAGTTATTACGAATTTTTTGACATACAATTGAGAATTTTGTATTCATCATTGGCGCGCCTACGAGCAATGGTCTGAATTTTTTTAAAGAAAAAAAATAGTACGCCACTGAGATATTTCGAATTAAAAATTATTTTTAAATTCCACGTCTAATTTATGATAAAAAACCTTTCTTGCCTTTATTTCATATGATGCATCGTTTTTATGCAGAAAAATAAAACATATTGGCGCGTATTTTTCATTTCTTCATACATCATCAAGAACTATCCAATATAATAATACATAACTAGAACAATAACAGAAAATATTACTAACAAGATTTCAACTAGGTGCAAAGCTGCAAGAAATGTTTAAAATGATCTCCTTTACAGATAACAGAAGAATTTTATATTCATCATTGGCGCGCGTACGGGTAATGGTCTGAATTTTTTGAAGAAAAAAATAGTACTCCACTGAGATATGTCAAACTAAAAATCATTTTTGAATTCCTCGTTCAATTTACGACAAAAAATCTTTGTTTCCTTTTTTTCATACGAGGCGCCGTTTTATACAAAAAAAAACATCTTAACGCTTAGCAAGTATTTGAGGTAGTTTCCATATGCATAGAAATTTAGTTCAAATACTTTGTAAACGTTAAGATGTTTAATTTTTTTGCATAAAAACGGCGCCGCATATGAAAAAAAGGCAAGAAAGATTTTTTATCGTCAATTGAACAAGGAATTGAAAAATGATTTTTAGTTTGACATATCTCAGTGGCGTACTTATTTTTTTAATTCCAAACAACAATATATTTTTTCTTCAAAAAATTCAGACCATTACCCGTACGCGCGTCAATGATGAATATAAAATTCTTCTGTTACCTGTAAAGGAGAACATTTTAAACATTTCTTGCAGCTTTGCACCTAGTTGAAATGGTATTAGTAATATTTTCTGTTATTGTTCTAGTTTAGTATTATTATATTGGATAGTTCTTGATGATGTATTAAGAAATGAAAAATATGCGCCAAGATGTTTTATTTTTCTGCATATAAACGGTGCATCATATGAAAAAAAGGCAAGAAAGGTTTTTTATCATAAGTTAGACGTAGAATTTCTAATTCGAAATATCTCAGTGGCGTACTATTTTTTTTTTCTAAAATAATTCAGACCATTGCCCGTAGGCGCGCCAATGATGAATATAAAATTCTTAATTGTATGTCATAAAATTCGTAATAACTACCTCCTAAAACTCACCAAATTTAATTTTCATAGCTCAACTGGTCTTAGAGCAATAAATAAATTGGCAGTTTGAAATAAAAATTTCAACACCCCGTATCTCCGAAACTAAGCATTTGCGGACATATGTTTATAGAGCAAACTGGCATTAACTTTTCATGTAGAATTAGCCCTTAAAATTTTTCATACTTATTTACTAACACCCTGTATAGAATGTTTTATTGCTTACCTTATTTACTACCAAAAAGTTTTCTATGGATGTACCATTTGGTAGTATAATATTTCCAGCAGGTTTAACTGCTTCCGGCAAAACTTGCGCCACTTCTTGAGCAATAACTCCTGTATCCGAACATTCATTATCTCTACTAAGCTGGTTCGCAAGGGCCGGCTCGTATTCGTACCTAAAAATCAATAAGAATAACAGTTAATATAAATACTTGATAAGAGCCGTCTTACATGACCGAGATTTACTTCGAAAATTATTTCAAGAATAATACCGAAAATTTTTCCATGGTTCCTTGTTTTACACCTACAGTTAAATCGTAACATAATTGTGAAACGCATGCGTAGTGTGTAATGTGACTAACATTAAATAGAATTTTATTATAAATAAAAGGCCACTGATGAAAGAAAACTAAGTTAGAGGCAGTGTAGACCAGGTCGGATCTGTAAAAATATTAGTACATTTGGACGTTGAGAGGTGACTCAAATTTTTTTGCAGAAATTGCTTGAAAATAAATCAAATAATAATATTTGAGTTATCCTCCCTCTCAAAAAGGTCCGGAACATTGTTTAAATAAACAAAATGTCAAAAAATTAAGGAAAAATTCGATTTTTTTCTTGGTTTTTTGATTATAACTTTAAAAGTATTCATTTCCGAGAAAAGTTGTACTGACATAAAAGTTGCGTAATTAAATTTCCTATAATATAGAATTAGTTAAAAATTTAAGAAATACTCACAATTGTTGCAAAATAGCAATAATTTTGAAAAAAACATACAAAAACAAGTATTCGCATTTTACGTTTTTCAACCATTTATGCTACACTTAGGACCTTCATATTTCACCTTGAAAAATTTTATGATACAGTAAAACAATACTGTAAATTTCATTAAGATCGGTTCAATAGATTTTGCAAAATAAATTTTGCAATCCAGCTTTCGTAAAAAAAATTCATTTTTTCAAAATGTTACAGGACTGAAAATAAAGCAGATAGCAAGTTGAAAATTTTTTTGCACATAGAAGTGTACTGTACCATTCATTTGCAATTTTGCAAAATTAAAATCGCTTAACACCACGGAGTCAGGAATTTTTTTAAATAAGCATTAATTATTGGTGCTACGCGCAGGACAGCGCATAGGTTGCTCTGATTGGGCATTTCAATGACCTTTTAAAATGATTGATACATTTTAATTTTTATGACATTTTGATATAAATAAATAAATTTGTTTATTTCAAAATAAAAACACATACTCTATCCTTTGAAATAACACTTTTATTAGCAAAAACTTTCTTTGTTCATATATTTTAACTTAAATAATAAAAGTTTATTATTTTTAAACATATTCAATTGTTTAAACAATATTTCACAAACAATAATAAAATTAGTTTGATTTTTGTGGAATTAAAATATTAAAATACAACAAAATATAGAGTAAGAAAGTAATATATTAGATAAAGATTAGAAGAAATTTTGGTGGAAATCAACCTGTGTGAATCGAACACAGCTGTCCTGCGCGTAGCACCAAAAATTATTGTTTATTTCAAAAATTTTCTGACGCCGTGGTAATTAATCGATTTTAATTTTGAAAATTGCAAATGAAAGGTAGAGTACATTTCTATAAGCAAAAAAAATTCAACTTGCTATCTGCTTTACTTTCAGTCCTGTAACATTTTGAAAAAATGAATTTTTTTTGCGAAAGCTGTCATCATCATTCTCTTTGCCTTATCCCTATGCGGGGTCGGCTTCCCTAATTGCATTTCTCCACACAATTCTATCTTGGGCCATATCAATGTTAATCCCCTTTACCAACATGTCCTGCCTTATCGTCTCCCCCCAGCTCTTCTTTGGTCTTCCTCTCCTACTCCTTCCAGGAATCTGCACTTCAGCTATTCTTCGTATTGGGTGGTTAACGTCTCGACGTTGAACATGACCAAACCATCTTAACCTATGCTCTCTCATTTTGGCATCAATTGGTGCCACACCTAGACTTCCCCTAATATACTCATTTCTAATTTTATCCTTCTTTGTCACTCCACTCATCCATCTAAGCATTCTCATTTCCGCCACATGCATTCGCTGTTCCTCTTTCTTTTTCACTGCCCAACATTCAGTTCCGTACATCATAGCTGGTCTTATGGCTGTTTTATAGAATTTTCCCTTCAGCTTCATTGGAATTTTTCTGTCACACAACACACCACTCGCTTCTTTCCACTTCATCCATCCAGCCCTAATTCTACTGCATGCATCTCCATCTATTTCTCCATTACTCTGTAATACCGATCCTAGGTACTTAAAACTATTGCTTTTTACAATCATTTCACCATCCAAAGATACCATTTTATTTGTAGTAGCTCCATCTTTAAATGAACATTCCAAATACTCTGTTTTTGTCCTACTAAGTTTTAAACCTTTTTCCTCCAGAGCTTGTCTCCACTGTTCCAGTTTTTGTTCTAAGTCTCTTTCACTATTTCCTACTAACACGACATCATCAGCATACATTAAGCACCATGGAATGTTACCCTGTATTTTCGCTGTTATCTGGTCCAAAACTAATGAGAATAAATACGGACTAAGCACAGAACCTTGATGCAATCCTACTTTCACATGAAATTTATCAGTCTCTCCCACACCTGTCCTAACACTAGTCGTTACTCCCTCATACATATCCCTCACAATCTTTACATATTCACCAGGGACTCCTTTCTTATTGAGTGCCCACCACAGAATCTCTCGAGGAACTCTATCATATGCTTTCTCAAGATCAATGAATACCATATGAGCGTTTGTTTCTTTACTCCTGTATTTTTCCATCAACTGCCTTATAATGAAAATTGCATCTGTTGTTGATCTACCCTGCATAAAGCCAAATTGATTCTCGGATATTTCGGTTTCTTCACGTATCCGTCTATCAATTACTCTTTCCCATATTTTCATGGTGTGGCTAAGCAGTTTTATAGCCCTGTAGTTTGTACATTGTTGTATATCTCCCTTGTTTTTGTAAACAGGTACCAGTATACTGCTTCTCCATTCGTCTGGCATTTGTCCAACTTCCATAATTCTATTAAATAGACCTGCTAGCCACCTTGTTCCTGTCTCTCCCAATGCTCTCCATACTTCCCCAGGAATATGATCTGGTCCTACCGCTTTTCCTTTCTTTATTTTTTGAAGCGCTTGAGCGACTTCCTCGTTGGCTATTTTGGTGACCATTGCTGCTACTGTCTCCGTTGACTCTACAGGCTGTCTGTCAAATTCTTCATTTAATAAGCTGTCAAAGTACTTTCTCCATCTCTTTTTGACATCCCTTTCGTGAACTAGTATTTTATTATTTTCATCTCGGATACATCTAATCTGATTAAAATCTTTTGCTTTCTTTGCTCTCTGTTTGGCTATTTTATATATCTTCGTTTCGCCTTCCCTGGTATCAAGTTGATCGTATAGGTTTGAATACGCTTCTGCTTTAGCTTTTGCTACTGCTACTTTCGCTTCCTTTTTGGCGACCATATAGTTTTGAAGATCTATGTCCGATCTGGTTTCTTGCCACTTTTTATATAATTTTCTCTTCTCTTTTATGTTTCCTTGTACTTCATTTGACCACCACCAAGTCTCTTTATCTTCAAACTTCTTTCCTGACGTTTTCCCAAGTATTTCAATAGCCGTCTCTCTAATAATATTGGCCATTTTTCTCCAAATTGTGTTAGGGCTTCCTTTCATGTTCCAACATATTTTTTCTACTATTCTTTCCCTGAATAGACCTTCCTTCTCATCTTTTAGCATCCACCACTTGATTTTTTGTGGTCCTCTCCGATATTTTTGTTTAGTTTCGCTTTTTACTTCGATGTCCAGAACAAGCAGCTTATGTTGTTGGCTTACTGTCTCACTAACTATTACCTTGCAGTCCTTGCATTCACGTATGTCTTCTTTCCTTATCATGAAGTAGTCTATTTGGGATTGATGTTGTCCACTTTTGTAGGTAATAAGTTGAGTTTCTCTCTTTTTAAAGAATGTGTTAACAATCGCCATATCCAATGCTGTTGCTAATTCTAGCATGTCATCTCCAGCTTCATTTCTAGTTCCAAAGCCTAATCCCCCATGTATTGTTTCATATCCTGTCTTGGCTTGGCCCACATGTGCATTGAAATCACCTCCTATTATAACTTTCTCCTCCGCTGGAATATCACTCAGTATGTCTCCCAATTGATCATAGAAAGCTCTTCTTTCATTCTCACCCAGACCTGTTTGAGGAGCATACACACACACAACATTCAATACCTCTTTATCGATTACAAATTTCACTGACATCATTCTATCACTCGTTCTTACAACATCTACTACGTTATCTTTCATTTCACTATCAGCAATTATACCAACTCCATTTCTAGTGTTACTACTCCCTACATACCACAATTTATATCCATCACCTAGTTCTTTCGCCCTTTGTCCTTTCCACCTAGTTTCTTGAATACAAGCAATTTGAACTCTTCTTCGTTTGAGCGCATCCACTAACTCCAGACTCTTACCTGTAAGACTACCAAGATTCCAAGACCCTATCCTGATTTTTCTAACCTGCAATGGTGTTCCCCCTGAGATAGTCCTCACCCGGAGATCCGAATGGAGGCTCATTTTACTTCCGGAACATTTTACCTCAGGAGATGCCATCATTTCAGTATAAGTTTTATTTCGTTTGGAGAAGGTCTTTTCATTATTATGGCCTGAAAAGATTTTTGGATATTTGATGCCTGAATGCCTTTTCTATCAGCACCATACCCTGCCCTGTCCTGCACGTTTAGCCAATACACCACCAATGCAACCAAAGTGCAGTATTACCCCACACCCGCCTGCATTTTTCTGTATAGGCCAGGATCCCTACTGTAAGGACTGCCCTATAAGCCAATGTATTGTTGCCCGTATCCCGCCACTAGGAGGCACGTACTTCATTCGGGATACAAAAATTTGCGATTTTTGCGAAAGCTGTATTGCAAAATTTATTTTGCAAAATCTATTGAACCGATCTTAATGAAATTTACAGTATTGTTTTACTGTATCATAAAGTTTTTCAGGGAGAAATATGAAGCTCCTAAGTGTAGCATAAATGGTTGAAAAACGTAAAATGCGAATACTTGTTTTTGTATGGTTTTTTCGCAATTATTGCTATTTTGCAACTAGGGTTACTATTTTTTAAATTTTTAACCAATTCTATATTGTAGTAAATTGAATTACGCAACTTTTATGTCAGTACAACTTTTCTCGGAAATGAATACTTTTAAAGTTATAATGAAAAAACAAAGAAAAAAATCGAATTTTTCCTTCAATTTTTGACATTTTGATTATTTAAACAATGTTCCGGACCTTTTTGAGAGGGAGGATAACTCAAATATTATTATTTGATTTATTTTCAAGCAATTTCTGCAAAAAAATTTGAGTCACCTCTCAACGTCCATCTCAAAACAGATCCGCCCTGGACTAGTGATGTATCCACTGGTTAGAGGTAACATGAAAAAAGAAGGAACGTGAAATGGCATTTTCAGGTTAGAAGTTACAACTTTCATTTGTTTATTTTTTAGTAATATATTTGGGCAGGGAAGTAGATTCTTGAGCAAAAATTATTTCCTATATTCTTATAAGAAGAGTAACCGGATCTCCATTCCACATGGACATATGTATGAATATAAGATGTACACTCCCGTGGAAGTTATAGCTGTTTTTCACTTTAATGATCCGTTAAGACATGGGGGATCAGTCCACTTTTCTTCTAATCTGTCTCCTCAAAGCTTCTGGTGTGTCTTCGTTTCCGTCACTACTTTTCTCCACTTATTTCGGTTCGCAGTCTTTTTATTCCAGTTTCGAATTCCCATAACTCTTAAGTCGTTTTCGACTTGTTGTTTCCATCTTGCTTTTGGTCTGCCTCGTGCTCTTGTCTCAGGGGGTATCCAGTCGGTAATAACTTTAATGGATAGATAATCATCTTCACTTTTTCTACTTATATGAATAGATAATCATCTTCACTTTTTCTACTTATATGACCATACCACCTTATTCTTCGTGCTTTTGCTTCTTTCACTATGTTTTCTCCTTCCATCCATTGTTCTATTTCGTGGTTCATCCAGGGTCTTCTTTCGTTTTCATTTATTACTTTTGGTCCCAGAATGTTGCGCATTATTTTTCTTTTAAAGACTTTCAGCTGTTCTTCTTCTTTTAACGTTAGGCTGTTGGTTTCTATGGCATACATTACCACTGGCCTTATGGTAGTCTTATATATTTGCATCTTTGTATTTCTGCTTAATTTTTTATCTTTTATTATTTTTTTATTTTTGTGGTAAGCTCTATTTCCTGCTTGTAGTTTCTGTTTCAGGTCTATTCTTTCATTATCTCTACTAATCATCGTTCCCAAGTATTTGAATGTATCTACTTCCTCAAATCTGTAATTATCTATTATCATTTGTGTTAGTATTGTTTTCTTGAATCTGCTTGCGTTCATGTACTTTGTTTTTTCCATATTTATGTCTAGTCCTCTTCTTTTTGCCCCTTTTTCTATTTCAGAGAATGCCTTAATTAATGATCTTTTGTCCCGGGCTATTATAACGATATCATCTGCATAACCTATTATTTGTACTGCATTTTTATTAATTATTCCGTTATTTGTTGCTTCTTTTATTGCACAATCTAGAGCTGTAATGAATAACTCAGTTGACAGGGCATCCCCTTGTCTGACTCCGTTTTGGACCCTAATCTTCTCTGTTGTCTTTTGACCTAAATCTATTACTACTTGTACCTCTTTCATTGTTATTTTTATTAACTGTATTAATTTACCTGGTATTTTTATGCGTGCTAGATCTTCTATTAGTTCTCCTCTTTTTAGTTTATCGAAGGCCTGTTTAAAATCCACAAAAAGTATATGCAGTTCCATGTTGTGTTCATATGCTTTTTCCGTGATTTGTCTTATTATGTGAATAGCGTCTATCGTCGATTTTTCTTTTCTGAATTCATATTGGTAATTTCCTATGATTTTTTCGGTATGCTCTGCTAGTATGTTCTTTATTATTCCCGTCATGACCTTATATGTCGCATTTAGCAAGGTGATTCCTCTATAGTTTTTGCAAATTTTTTGGTCTCCATTTTTGGGTATCGTTATAATTATTCCCGTTTTCCAGTCTTCTGGCATTCTTACAGCATACATGTCCACATGGACATAATTACAGCAAAAACTGTGGCAAAAACCAACTATAAATTTTCTTACAGCTTACAGCAAACATACTTCGCTGAAAAAACAAATCAGTACGTGTTGTGTTTTGTGTTATATTATAAAGGTTATGTTATCGTAATCGTAAATACCATCGCCGTTATTCAACGTTCTGCGCAGAAACTCGCGCAGTTTACTCTGAAAACTTTCTAGAATATAGAACAGGTTCTAAATTATTATATTGAAAATTATCATGGGAAATTTCAGAGTAAATCTTGTGTTTTACATCTAATATTTTTATTAGATAATTTTTTAAGGTTATCAGCGTCAGTTTCGAAGTAAATCTCGGTAAAACGGCTCTTAGATATTTATTCCAAAAGTGGAAAATTAATCATATCATATCTACCAATCTCAATACATTTATTTTTTCAAGTTTATGGTGCTCATTCATTTTCTGTTGTTAAGCAGTTTTCAAGCTCATTTTCGATCTTTCTTGATTTCTTCCTTAGGGCAGTTTATAATTTTATGCTGCCCTCAGCTGCTTTTCATTTATTTGGTACATATCCAAGTTTCAGGATTATACACCATTATACACAGTATGGTGCAAATGTCTGGAATAATTACGATTAAACCGGCGCCTTTAAGGAAAAATCCCGAAACAGGTCGATTTTTTGACATATATTTCATACAAGTGACGTCATCCATATGGACGTGATCAAGTAATCGATGAGTTTTTTAAATGAGGACAGGGGTCGTGTGATAGCTCATTTGAAAGGGTATTCAATTCTGTATTCAGTAATATAAACAAGAATAAAAAACCGCTAAACACCGTAAAAATGAGTGGCGCATACAATATTCCAGCTACAAAAGAGCTGTTATGAATATTACGTGGCGCGAAAATGTATTTTCATTTTGATGGAAAATAAAATTTTAGTTTTATTTTGAAAGATGTTTCCATAATATTTGATAAATTTTAAATAAAACGCGCCACAAAAGAGTATCTTTGATACAGTTTGCATTTTGAGGCTCTTTTGTGGCGCGTTTTACTTCAAATATTATGGAAATATTCAAAATATTATGGAAAAAATCCTTCAAAATAAAACTAGAATTTTATTTTTCATCAAAATGAAAATACATTTTCTCGCCACGTATTATTCATATCAACTCTTTTGTAGCTGGAATATTGTATGCGCCACTCATTTTTACGGTGTTTAGCGGTTTTTTATTTTTGTATCAGGAGTTTTTTTTTAAGTTTTTTATGAATTAAATGTATGAAGTTGGATGTAATGTTCCTCGATTACACATTAGGCGTTATAAATGGTCGCCTTTGTCGCATTCTCTCCCAAATGATCTATAGTCTGGGCTGATTATCGGAGAATAGGCCATTTTTGGGAAAAGTTATTTACCAGCAATTTTATTGCTGGAATCAAATTATAAGATCCTATATATTAATAATATAGTTATGCAAAGTCCTCAGATAGTGTGCTACTTTTTTTATAAACAAAATGGCGCCCGAAAATCGTGTTTTTTTCAAATATTGCTCTAGAACTCCGAAGATTTTAACTTTACAACAAAAACACTCAAATAAAAATTCACCGTGATTAAATTCTGCATAGAGACGTGTTTTTCCCGATCTGCTCTGACGAAAATTTTCCTCGGAAAATGCGGGTTTTCCCAACAAAATCTTTAATTTTCAAATAAAGTTTTAGATAAGTAATTATTTACCAATAATTAAATAATTTGGTAACTTAAAAGCCTTCTTGGTTTAGATTATAGTTCCAGAAGGTGGTGAAAATTAATCGAATATTTTAGTAACAATTCAATTGTTAATTAATAATTTACGGTCGCAATAATAACCAAAATAATTATGATACACTGATCAAACTTTGAAATCTTATAAAGATGAGATGCCTATTTAACATTTTGTCGACAAAATATAAATTTTTTATTTTTTTTAAATAATCTTTAAATGTTTAAAAAAAAATAGTTATAAACAAATTAACGTTTCTCAGAAAGTTTTTATTATATTATAATTTAAAAAAATAGCTAAAATGCGCATTTCAAATATCTTGAAAATGAATGCTTTAAAACTTTTTTGCAACCATTTGCAAAAAAGTTATGAAACAGCAAAGTAAACATACGATTACTACGGTGTTAATAATTTTTTTTAATTCTTTCAAAGCGTAGAAGTGAGTTTAAAGTACAAGCTAATTATTTTTAAAACAATATCGATTATCAGCTTTATGGTTATATTTTAATTAAAGATTATAAATATATTTTTTTGTAATTTACACGCGCGAAAGTAGAATAATACAGTACCGTAGCTACCCGCCCACATACACAACTCGCGCGAGTTTAAGCGTGTCAGTCGCTTCGAGTGAACATTTTATCTCTGGCTCTGTATCAAGCCTACTTTCGCGCTAAAAATTACAAAAAAAGTATTTTTAATCTTTGATTAAAATATAACCATTGCACTAATTTTTGACATTCTTTGTGAGTAATTAGATTGTACCATAGACTCACTTTTAAGCGTTGAAACAATTAAAACAAATTATAAACAATGGAGATATCGTATATTTATTTTGCTGTTTCCTAACTTTTTTGCAAATGGTTGGAAAATTTTTTTAAAGCATTCATTTTCAAGACCTATGAAATACGCATTTTAAGTATTTTTTAAAATTAGAATATAATAAACAATTTCTAAGAAATGTTAATTTGTTTATAACAATTTTTTTTAAACATTTAAAGATTATGCAAAAAAATGAAAAATTTATATTTTGTCGACAAAATATTAAATAGGCATCACACCTTTATAATCTTTCTAAGTTTGATCAATGTCTCATGATTATTTTGGTTGTTATTGCGACTGTAAATTGTTAATTAACAATTGAATTGTTGCTAAAATATTCGTTTCATTTTAACCGGTTTCTGAATTTATAATCTATACCAAGAAAGCTTTTATTTCACCAAGCTATATAATTATTGATAAATAATTACTGGCCCAAAAAATTTATTTGAAAATTCGAGATTTTGTTAGAAAAACCCACATTTTCCGAGGAAAATTTTCGTCGGAGCAAATCGGGAAAAACATGCCTCTATGTAGAATTAAATTGGGGTGAGTTTTTATTTGAGTATTTTTGGTGTAAAGTTAAAATCTTCGGAGTTATAGAGCAATAATTGAAAAAAATACCATTTGTCGGCGCCATTTTGCTTATAAAAAAAGTAGCACACTATCTGTGGACTTTGCATACCTATATTAATAATGTATAGGATCTTATAATTTGATTAAAGCAATAAAATTGCTGGTAAATAACCTTTCTTTGTACTTTATTAATTAGACCAACGTATTATAACTATTTTTTTTAAATTTAAAGTTTATGCAAAAAAAAGAAAAATTTATATTTTGTCGATAAAATATTGAACAAGCATCTCATCTTTATAATCTTTTTAAGTTTGATCAATGTATCATGATTATTTTGGTTATTATTGCGATCGTAAATTGTTAATTAACAATTGAATTGTTGCTAAAATATTCGTTTAATTTTCACCGGCTTCTGGAATTACAATCTATACCAAGAAATCTTTGATGTCACTAAGTTATTTAATTATTGATTAATAATTACTTACCTAAAACTTTATTTGAAAATTATAGTTTTTGTTAGGAAAACCCGCATTTTCCGAGGAAAATTTTCGTCGGAGCAAATCGTGAAAAACATATCTCTATGCAGAATTTAATTGCAGTGAATTTTTATTTGGGTGTTTTTGTTGTAAAGTTAAAATCTTCGGAGTTATAGAGCAATAATTGAAAAAAGTACGATTTGTCGGCGCCATTTTGTTTATAAAAAAAGTAGCACACTATCTGCGGACTTTGCATACCTATATTATTAATATATAGGATCTTATAATTCGATTCCAGCAATAAAATTGCTGGTAAATAACTTTTCCATGAATTTTGCTAATTAGCCCAGAGTACTAGTAGTTACGACACCAGACTTGTGATAAGACAATCCGAGTTCATATCCCAGCCATCCTAATAATTATGGCCGGCAAATCAACTCGGATTTTCCGATCAAACTTAGCGTCGTAACGACGACAACTATATAAACCATTTCGGCGATAATGGTTAAATGGATTATACTTCTGGAGCTCGATAACTTCTGAACGGCTTAACCGATTTTGATAATTAAACATAAGTCTGAAACGTATTGGCAAGTAGTATCTGATGCATCCAAGGTCAAGTATGATAACTGAAGGTATTACAGGAATTATTGAGCTTGAAAAACCGTTTTTCCTATACGAAATAGATTTGATCATACTTATGAAGCCTATAACTTAAAAATTCGAATTTTCCCAGATATGAGGTATACACCGTTAGACGCGTCTAGAGTCCTCCTACAAATGCTCAGTTATTGGCGTAGGTTGAAAT
Organism: Diabrotica virgifera virgifera; assembly: GCF_917563875.1. Lineage (NCBI taxonomy): Eukaryota > Metazoa > Arthropoda > Insecta > Coleoptera > Chrysomelidae > Diabrotica > Diabrotica virgifera. The sequence continues at coordinate 40,136,111 of NC_065445.1, read as the reverse complement.
TTTGAGTAATTGTCGAAAAACCAAAATTTTCAAAGTTTAATTTTTCAGTTTTTCGGCTATACTGAACCGTGTGTAGGTATGATCTTGTTAACTCAACGCTATTAATTTGGTGTATTTGCGGTTTTCCTGTCTCTCCTTGAACCTAAGATATATACGGCCAAAAAATATGCCATTTTGCATCTACCTAGCCTTATAGCTGGCTTATGGGTGGTCAAAAGTCACAAACTACACCGGTTCTGAATCGGCCCTAACCCCCTCTTGAAACACAGAAAAAAAAAAAGATGACGAGGAAATTAAGATGAGAGAATTTTAAATAATTCACAACTCATCTGCTCAGCGTGGTAAAAGCTCCAACAAGAAAGATTCCTTAATACTCCTACAAAAGAGTAAATTAATTAAAAATGTATAAACATTTTCAATTTCTTTGCAACACGAAAATGCAGCAGCTGCATAATACTCTGACTTACCGCTGCTTACCGCATTTGAAAGTTCTATCAAATTCTGACGGTTTTGATAATTTGCATTGATAAAAATTATTTTTTTTTTATTGTGAAACAAAGCTATAAACACATAGTGCTTGAGTGATGTTTTCAATGTAGTTCTCATTTAAAATCGAACAAGTAGGCGCGCCTACAAACAGGCAATGTCTACGTAGCATGCATTAAAACGCATGCATTGGGCACGGGAAACACTATTATTTGTTTATAGCTTTGTTTGACAATTAGTCTGGGCTGATTATCGGAGAATAGGCCATTTTTGGGAAAAGTTATTTACCAGCAATTTTATTGCTGGAATCGAATCTTATGATTGTATATATTAATAATATAGGTATGCAAAGTCCGCAGATAGTGTGCTACTTTTTTTATAAACAAAATGGCGCCCGAAAATCGTGGTTTTCTCAATTTTTGCTCTATAACTCCAAAGATTTTAACTTTACACCAAAAACACTCAAATAAAAATTCACCGCAATTAAATTCTGCATAGAGACGTGTTTCTTTCGATTTACTTCGATAAAAACTTTTCCCGGAAAAAGCGGGTTTTTCCAACAAAATCTTTAATTTTCAACTAAACTTTTAGATAAGTAATTGTTAATCAATAATTAAATAACTTGGTAATGTAAAAGATCTTTTCGTATAGATTATAATTCCAGAAGCCGATGGAAATTGAATGAACAGTTTAGCAACAATTGAATTGTTAATTAAAAATTTACGGTCGCTCTAATAACTACAATAATTATGAAGCATAAGAATAACTATGATTTTTTCATAAAAAGACACTATACCTATCTAATGTACTTTACAGAATTGAAATTGGACTATTAAAGCGACCTCAGGAATATTTTAAAATTATAAACCATTTTTTGGCTTAAAAACAAATAGAATATCTCGGGAAATATTAAACTAAATTAAATTATAAAAACGGTATTCGAAAAACAGCGACAGGAAGCTTCTTTTAAAAGAAAAAACGTTTAATTATGATGAGTAGTTCCTGAGATACAACCGGTCAAAGTTGACCGGAATTTACGGCAAAGATATAAACAATAGGATCATAATTTTCAAACCATCACCTTTTTATTTTTGTCCTCTTTCTCCACACCAATTTTCATATTCTTAAAATACTCATAACATATATTATTATAATAAAAACTATCGATAATACGTGTGAAAATTGCCAAAAATAGCAAAATTCCTATCAAAAATTAGGTTGGAGAAAATGTAACCCTCAAAGTTCAAAATCGGTTTACGTTAAAAAAATGCATTTTCTCGGCTTCTCATGGAGCAATGTCCTTCATTCTTTTTTTGTTCCCAAGTAATTCGAGTAGAGCCATCGAACTAACGCATTATTAAATGTCAAACTTGCTTTTTTTTGTTATAATAAATTAATTTATTTATTATAACACAAAATTTTAATTTGTTTAAATAAAAATTGTTTAAATAATTATACAGCTTTCAAATGAGAATATTTATGTTTTTAACTTTAAAAGGTACACTTGTAGTAAGTTTATCTAAAAAAAGCCTACAACTGGAAAAAATATGTAGTTTTCTGTTCTTATAAATAAATTAATCTATTACAGTAGACTCCCGTAAGTTCGGCCACCTCGGGACCGGACCCTAGGCCGAACTTAAAAGTGGCCGAACTAACCGATGCTTATCTAAAAAATGCCCATTCATTGTTTGTATGGATCTAGCAAAAACAAAACACTTGTACATTAAATAGAAGACAACACAGAGGAATACTCTGACATATATTTAACATATTATATGAAAAGATAGACCGTTACAAAAATACTATAAAACAATACTTACAGAACTCTAGGCCTAATAAAATTTAAAAATATTATTGCACATTGGTGGTTTGGCTTCTTAAACACTTAAAAAAGTCAGTAATTTTTTTTCTGAATTTTCTTTTATAATGATGTTTGATGTGCAAAGTGTGTGACTAATGCTCAGAGAGCCGGCCGGACTAAGCGGAGACTGAACTAACCGAGGCCGAACTTACGGGAGTCTACTGTATAACAAAACAAAAGCAAGTTTGACATTTAATAATGCGTTAGTTCGATGGCTCTACTCGAGTTATTAGGGAACAAAAAAAGAATGAAGGAAATTGCTCCATGGGAAGCCGAGAAAATGCATTTTTTTAACGTATACCGATTTTGAACTTTGAGGGTTACATTTGCTCCAACCTAATTTTTGATTGGAATTTTGCTATTTTTGGCAATTTTCACACGTATTATCGATAGTTTTTATTATAATAATATATGTTATGAGTATTTTAAACATATGAAAATTGGTGTGGAGAAAGAGGACAAAAACAAAAAGGTGATGGTTTAAAAATTATGATCCTATTGTTTATATCTTTGCCGTAAATTCCGGTCAACTTTGACTGGTTGTATCTCAGGAACCACTCGTCATAATTAAACTTTTTTTCTTTTAAAAGAAGCGTCCTGCCGCTTTCTTTCGAATACCGTTTTCACAATTTAATTTAGTTTAATACTTCCCGAGATATTCTATTTGTTTATAAGCCAAAAAATTGTTTATAATTTTAAAATATTCCTGAGGCCGCTTAAATGCTCCAATTTCAATTCTGTAAAGTACATTAGATAGGTATAGTGTCTTTTTATGAAAAAATCATAGTTATTCTTATGCATCATAATTATTGTCGTTATTATAGTGACCGTAAATTTTTAATTAACAATTCAATTGTTGCTAAACTGTTTATTCAATTTCCATGGGCTTCTGGAATTGTAATCTATACGGAAAGGGCTTTTACAGTACCAAGTTATTTAAATATTGATTAACAATTACTTATCTAAAATTTTAGTTGAATATTAAAGATTTTGTTGGAAAATCCCGCTTTTTCCGAGGAAAGTTTTTATCGAAGTAAATCGAAAGAAACACGTCTCTATGCAGAATTTAATTGCGGTGAATTTTTATTTGGGTGTTTTTGGTGTAAAGTTAAAATCTTTGGAGTTATAGAGCAAAAATTGAAAAAAACACGATTTTCGGGCGCCATTTTGTTTATAAAAAAAGTAGCACACTATCTGCGGACTTTGCATACCTATATTATTAATACATACAATAATAAGATTCGATTCCAGCAATAAAATTGCTGGTAAATAACTTTTCCTTGTATTTTGCTAATTAGCCCAGAGTAAATAAAAAAATTAATTTTTCTTTCAAATTCGGTAAGCAGAATTGCTATTTTATTTTTTAATCAAAAATTATTCGGGTTCATTTTTCGATTTTTTGAAAGTTCAACCGCGTTTATCTCAAAAACTATGCATCCTACAAAAAAACTTGTAACAACATTTTTTGCTTAGAATGACCCAAAGAATACAAAAAAATATGTTTTGTTTTGCGAAATATCGCTGTTATGTAATTCCTTAAGTTCTTTGTTTATAACAATCTTATCGACATCCGGATCAACTGCTACCCAAAAAATTCATGATCTACGGGTCAAAATACATAAAAAAACTTGGGTAAGTCCATCTAAATAAAGGAGGCCGTTGTACCCCCCTGGCGACAGGACTATATCTATTTGCCACCATATACTGTTTAATTTGCTTACTGATCTCGTCCCTAGTTATATTCTCTCCTGTCTGATTGTTCGTCATTCATTTATTATTACGCCGACTTATTTACCTTTCTCACATCATTCTATTTAGTTATTTTCCCAGTTTCCTAAAATCAAATCGGTTGCTTGTTCTCCTAGGAGCAAATATAATTTATATGATTGTTGTTATAAACAATTAGTCAAATTAAAAAGTTGAGTTTTGTAAATAATAATTCCTCCTAACTTCACAGCATATTTAAAGTAAACCTTTTAGATTATCGTATAAGCAAATTAATATCCTTTCATTTCCATGAAATTTAGTTACTTACCTAACAACTCTTAATCTTTGTACATTTTTCAGCTGCTCAGCGGTATTACATTCTACAATATTCTTCTTAGCTCTTATGTCACTAGGTTGTATAATGTGCCCAGTTATTTTTATATTGCCATGAACTACAAGAGACTCGTCTGGTCTATCAGTGTTGATTCCTACTCTTCCATTGTGTACTACAGAATCCTAAAAAATACAATGTTTCAATAATAAATTGTTTCATTAAGGGGATGGGTACGTATTTTCGGCTGCAATGCTATTTAAATGAGGATTCATTTTTTTCGAATCCTGAGAAAACTAATAAGTATTTTTGAAAAATTTAAACGCAGAATGAAAGATTACCTTCTTACCGAGGGCCCAAAGTCCTTGAAAATTTCTATAATGTTTATTTTAATAAGTTACAGGGGTGAAAAACTAAGAGAAAATGTAGTGTGATTTTTAATTTCAAATATCTCATTCAAAAGAAACTATTTATTTATTCTAGGGACTTTTGGCCCTCGATAATAATTTAGTCTTTCATTCTGCGTTTAAATTTTTTAAAAATATTTATTAGTTTTTTCAGGATTCGAAAAAAATGGACACCATGTCCGTGGTGATATTTTTCAAATTGAACATTCGCTATCTTTGTCATACAACGCACTTTGTCAAATAGAATAAGATTACGCACTTTGTCAAATATCTCATTCAAAAGAAACTATTTATTTATTCTAAGGGACTTTTGGCCCTCGATAATAATTTATAGTCTTTCATTCTGCGTTTAAATTTTTTAAAAATATTTATTAGTTTTTTCAGGATTCGAAAAAAATGGACACCATGTCCGTGGTGATATTTTTCAAATTGAACATTCGCTACCTTTGTCATACAACGCACTTTGTCAAATAGAATAAGATGACAAGAGAGTGGCAGTTTTAAATATTTGACATGGCATCGGGAATATTTTGAGTTGTTGATTAATTAATATTGATAGTGTATTTGATAAATAATTGATTTAAGACGTGAACTTAATAAAAAGTTATTTATTGTGTATTATTTATGGAAGATCCAAGCAGAGAATACATCAGCATATATTCTGTAATCCAAGTATTTTGTTGTTAAAGATGTTCAAAATTGTAAGCGTTCCATAGTAACAATATATTATTAAAAAATCACTTTAACACTTTTCCTCTTTTCTCGATTGAGTATTTTACGTATATTAAGTTTGTGTTTTACATATAAATTATTACAATCATTACACATAGTTAGTGAAAAAATTATCACATTTATTAATTGAATTAATAATATGCAATTTTACAAATAACCGTTATACAAGAACATTCAAAAGCCATCTCTTTAAAGTTAATGATGAATGATGACATTGTCAAGTAGAATGACATTCTAGTAATGTTTACATATCCAATTTTTTATATAGCCTTTTTTCTATTCGAAATGTCGAATAAAGGCCTCTCCCATTTATCTCTGTTGTGTGTGAGGCGTTTCCACATTGGTCCTGCGACTCTTTTGATGTCATCGCTCCAGCGCATTTGAGGTCTTCCTCTTGGTCTCTTCGCTTCGTACGGTCGCCAGTTTCCAACTTCTTTGCTCCATCTACCATTTTCGAGACGTTCGTTGTGTCCAGCCCATTTCCATTTTAATTTAGCCGCTTGTTCCACGGCATCCCTTACTTTTGTTTTGTTTCGGGTTGCTTCGTTTGTTTGCCGATCTATGAGTGAGTACATATCCATACCAGTGTGAATTTTACTACACATAATTTGCCGTGTAAAGACAGAAAAAGTAGGGATAGCCGTAAAATATTTCCGAATTATGTACCGATGGCCTTAATAAAGAAATAAAAATTTTCGCGTAATGTACACTCATTTGTTCCACATTTCTGAATTCTGGAGGAGCTATGTCTATATTACTAACAAGAGATACAGAAACTCCATCACATTCATCAAAACATACCCTGGGTTGACATAAAAGCGGACCACAACCACTAATAAGAAGTTTTAGAATTCAATTCAAGAAACTATGCGAGAAAAAACAGCCTAATACAATATAGACATCCCGATTAAAAGACAATAAAGCAAAAAGTTTCACTAAAACTTAAAGAGTTCAATAAAGACCACAATGCATATAATACTATAGAAAATGAGCTAAAAAGAAAGATAAGAAATGGTATGAAGAAAAATGCAAAAAAATGCAGATTGAAGAGATGTCAGAATATATCTAAAAGCTACTCCTAGATGATTTGTTGATGAAGTTTATTTTGACGTTTCGATGTTCACTTCGGAAATCTTTTTCTAATATTTTTTATTTTTTGAGAATGATTTCTGAAGTGGAATTAGAAAAGACAAAATAAACTTATTGTAAAGTAGAATTGTAGCATATTTCCAATAAAAATAGTAAATTACCTGAGTTTGTCCTTTCTGCCAACATAATTCTACATCGCTTTCAAACTGTCCAGGATTTGATGCCTAAAATATAAATTTCATGTTATTACATTGTTTGCAGGCTTATTTTGCGCTCTCTATTTGTCGTATTTAGGGAGAACAGCTTGAATCAAAATTAATAAATTCAAATTGTAATCAAATTATGAGTTATGAGGCACTATTATGAGTCTGATTTTATGAAGCATTATACAGGGTGTAACAAAACGGCAGGTCATAAATTAAATCACATATTCTGGGACCAAAAATAGTTCGATTGAACCTAAATTATCTTAGAACAAATGTACACATAAAAAAAGTTACAGCCCCTTGAAGTTACAAAATGAAAGTCGATTTTTTCCAATATATCGAAAACTATTTAACATTTTTTTATTGAAAATGGACATGTGGCATTCTTATGGCAGGAACGGTATTCTTATGAATAGAGAACAAAACCCCCATAAAATTTTAATGGGGTGCATAAATTTCACGGTTATTTTTTTTAAGATATTCCTGCCATAAGAATGTCACATGTCCATTTTCAATAAAAAAATCTCTAATGGTTTTCGATTACCATTGGAAAAAATCGATTTTCATTTTGTAACTTCAAAGGGCACTATAACTTTTTTTATGTGAACATTTGTACAAAGTAAGTTAGGTTCAATCGAACTATTTTTGGTCCCAAAATGTGTGATTTAATTTATGACCTCAGTTTTTGTTGCACCCTGTATAACCAAACCTTAAAACTATCATAAGATATATTCTCATTACTTACTCTAACTATAATTTTTTGACTAGCATGGCTTACAATAGGAAAATTTCCATTTGTAGTATGTGCATGGAGACCAACAACAAGCTGAAATAAAAAAAATATACATTAGAATGATGTCATAAGGAATTTATACACAATACATAAATACACGTAAACTCACAACAAATCAGAATGCAATGCGTCCCTAAGGTAAAACAACTCAAACCATAGCTATTTGAGTTAAAGATCGAGGCCAAGTGAGTTGCCTGTCAATTTGGTCAACCGCTAACAGTACGCAACAAGTGTACTTGAGTAGTGAATAAGTGCAGCTGAATATGCTTCTCCGGTATGGCTCAATAGCAATCACACGAAGAATTGTTGATACTAAATTAAACCAGACAATGAGAATGATCTCAGATACAATTAGATCAACTCCTAACTACTGGCTTCCCATTCCGAGTCACATCCCACCCCCGAAACTACGCAGAAGTCATTCTCTTCTCTGAGAATATAGAAAAATCCAGAATAACTATCAACTACCCTCCACCAAGGCAAGCTTGATATCGAAATGAATCCAGCTCCAGATATCCTTGAATGTTAAAGGCTACCTCCTTACATCAAGAACATTTCAGCCTCACCAACATCTAGTGAAGACAATGGGGCAGCGACTTACCACAGGAAGTAAAACCGCCAGGCTTTGAACTGCCCCGCAATACATGGGCAACGCTGAACAGAATAGAACAAGCAACGGTAGGTGTGCTGACACCTTACATAGATGGGGACTGGGGACAAGCCCTTTCTTCTGAGTGTGACTGTGGTGCGCAACGACTGACTATCCGTCACATTGTTGAAGAATGCCAGAATGCCCCAGAAAGCGGTTCCCTGGAGTTTTTGATGAGTTCCTGAATGCGACCGAAAATGTTTTAGATTATATTGATACATTCAGATGCTCGTTTGTGATACTCCATGTACCGTTTTATATTTCTTTTTAATTATGTGTTCTTATTGCATGCGCATGCCATTCCGATTCTTTTAAAAGAATCTGAATGGCTTGAGCAGCAGTAGCAAGACTCAGTGATGTGTTGAAAAACAAAAAGATACCAAAAAATCTAAAGAAAAGGGTATTCAACAGTTGTATTCTACCAGTTATGACTTATTATATGTAATATAGACCGTGACACAGAGTTGTCAGCCAATAGATTAAGAACGATACAGAGGGCCATCGAACGAGCTATGTTAGGAGTATCTCTGAGAAAACATATACGAAACGAGGACGTACGAAGCAGGACGAAGGTGGAAGATGTAATTGGAAGAATTGTGCAAACGAAATGCAACTGGGTAGGACACGTTGCACGGCAAAACAACGACAGGTGGATGAAAAACATTGTACATTGGAGACCACGCGAGCACAGTCGTAGTAGAGGAAGACCAAAAAAAGATGGCTAGACAACATCAAAGCAAAAGTGGGGAGAAACTGGCACCAAATAGCACAAAACAGAAAAGAGTGGAGAACTCATGGGGTCTTTGTCCAGGAGTGGATGCAAACTGGCTGAAGAAGAAGAAGATTGTATGCCATACATAAAAATAAATAATTTACGTAAATGGTTCATCATAGAATCCAATCTATCTCTGTCTATTCCTAGGATTTTACAAAAAAAAAAAGATAAATAAAATGATAATGATAAATAACAAATGCGATAACATATGTTCCGTTGGTGGTTTACGGAAACAATTAAATGAATTTACAATAAGTGTAATACAACGAACAATAATATATTTCTTTATTTTTGGTTATAAAGGCGTGCTTATATCTCGTAAGAGGGTTTGTTATTCTTTGCGGGACGAGGGTTTGTGTCAGACTGCCTGTGGATGAACTAAAAACATTAGTTTTACATTTCTGTGGTTTTTAAAGAAGTTGAAGACTGATTTATTGACATAAGGAGGCTGGCGCTTTCTCGTTCCGTAATCTATTATGGAATTTGCGTTTCCCATACATAAACTGAACAGACCATCAACATCTGGTGTTTTAAAAACTGAGAAGGCATTTTATCTGAATACTGATATATTTCGTTTCTTAAAATTTAACAGGCCCTTTATGCATATGGTTTGTGAATTTTAAAATGGGACGTATTATTTCATTTTGAAAAAGTTATTAAAAATTAAAATTAGCAAAATAGTAATTGAAGCGTGTCGCCACACATACTAACCTGAAAATATCTTTGTTCTGGATTTGGTTTTCCCTTTTTCCGCATATTATTTGATGTTGTTTCACTAAAATGTAGTCTTCCGACCGTAACTTTAGTGACTTGTGCGTTTACTAACTCCACTCTAAAATAATTAACTTTGTAAAAAATATAATTCTATATTAAAAATTACTTACAAAACAGGATGGAATGGTTTTTTGCTTCTGTCGCTCTGACTTTGTTCTACCCTAATGGTCTGAGTTGGACAGTCGTGTTTTACTCCGTAAAAATGAAGATGAAAACTGGAGATTTTTTGAAATCCATCTGGTGTTTTTACAAATTGTGCGTCACCTAATAGTTGTACATGGCAAGTTACCTGCAATATAAGAAAAACATTTACAAAAACAAAAACCGTGTTTTGGAAATGTCTTCGCTATGACTTTCATTGGTGCGAATTATTTCTTTAAAATAGCAACATAATTTATTGAGTAATCCTCATCCACTAGAGTGGATGTGGTTGGTTAATAAAAGTACTTTGTTTATTAGCTGTCGGATACTGAAAAAACTTTTGTTTATTCCTTTCGACTCACGTCAATGAAGTTTCTGCTAACACATTTTGTTTCTATCGTCATCTAAAAACGATACTTACTTGAAAATGATTTTTCTTCTGGCAAACGAAGGCATCATCGGCATTTGAGAAATTAAAACCCTTATCTGCATCTACTCTATAATGTGGTACAGGCCTACAACAAAAAATATAACGATAAATTCAGTATTTATACAAGTTTTTTACAATTTACTCTAAATAAGCATTAAAAAATAATCTGTGCAATATATGTAGGTGTTTCTCACCAGTGCTAGTGTATGCCTACTTTATAGATTATGAAAAGACGTTTGACAGAGTAAGTCATGACCAACTCATGAAAATTTTGAAACAAAAGCAAATAGACAAGCGAGGTATAAGAATAATAGAAAACTTATATTATAACCAGAGAGTTCACATAAAAATAGATAACACACAATCGAAGAACATCAAAATTAAAAGAGGAGTACGGCAAGGTTGCATTCTCACTCCATTGCTATTTAACTTGTAAAAATGAAAACATTTTTTTTTTTTTTTCGATAGAACTTTAGAGTGTCGACATAAAAATGATCATGCTTAGATGATACATACAGTCGGAAAAATGAAAGAATACCCATGAACGATCATATCAAGCACATATTTTGGATTTGATGCCTTTTTCTATAAATAACAAACGAGAGAGATAGATTTGATAAAACTATAAGAAAACATGACTGGCCTTTTGGCTACGCCAGTGCCATTAACTTAGTTAAAAAAAAAAAAGAGAGATAGATTATTAAGTGTTGTCTACTAAGCAAAAACGTTATCCAAGACATACGCAGTTACATATTTATAATTGACAGAGTGAGACGGCGATACAATTGTTCAACGTAGTTATATTAATTTAGTAGAAAATTTAAACGCACACTTGACTATTTCTGTATTTCTAATGTAATTCTTAGAAAAACATTCAACATCAGTAGATATAATGATTGTATAAACTACTATTCGAGTAATCGTGCTGGTCAACTATAATCTGACAGATTCAATTTCTGTCACTTTGACAGTGAAACTGGGTTAGGTTCGGTAGAGTTTATAAATTTTAATAATTAGTCGTATTTACTTGAATAAACTCAGTTCTTTTAAAAGCTATTTTGATATTATATTGTATTTTTGGTTTGGTAAGTATTTATCTAATTAAAATAAGTAAGTAATCATCTGTCAATATGGTTAACTTCTGTCTATGAGTTTGCCAAACGTGTACATATTACTCTGACTTTTCAATCATAGTGTATAAAATTACAGATTAGAAAATGATCTGAATTCATTAAGTTTACTTTCATTTAAGTCACTTAAGGCAGCTGACGTAAACTACATTTTTTAAATTTCTGTTACTATTTACGTCCGGCAACTTTAACATGGAGAAATTCATAATACTATATTGGCTTACTCATTATTTTTGTATTATTACTCTATATCAAATAATTAATTACGGTAGTAAAAGTAACATTTATTACCAATAAATATATAGGTATTATCAGAAAAAGAATAACATCACAAATAATTTTTGACACATTTACGTAGCGAAAAATCATACGGTGGGGTAGTAGTCACATCCGTTTTTTTACAGTATTAGCTTAGTTTAGACGTTGTTTTGACTAGAAATTTTTGATTTGATTCGTATGCATATCATCGATGACGCATGGGTATTCTTTCATTTTTTCTACTGTATTTAGTATCTTCCTCATATCCATAGTGACGCACAAAATCTACTTATTATGCATTTTTTCTACGATTCCTGATGTTGCTGTTTTTGGACGTCCTAAAAGGCCGGTCGTCCAATGGAAGGTAGCGCGTATACGCCCGTATAGAAGCGACTAATCCTAACAAATAAAATGTAACTAAACAACGTCCACTGCAAACGACTTTGAGCGACCGGGCTCGGCCGACCACAAGCGACTGATCCCCCTAGAATGGGATTAGTCTCTGGTAATCGCATGTTGATGCTACAATGGTTTGCAATAAATATACGTGCAGGTATTTTTGATATAGTATTAATTTTCGATAATTGTGTTATTTTCGATATGGAAATTGATAACGAAAAACTGATTAGTGCCGTTTATGAAAAGTCTCCGTTGTGGGACAAAACGTGAAATATACAAGATATCATTCACGTGATGTTCAAAGGACATTGTGGTCGAAAGTTGCAGAAGAAGTAGGTGCTAGTGATAAGAGTTTTTAATATTATTATTTTATAATATATAATTACAATGTAAACGAAAAATAAGAAAATAGAGCGTGGCACTTGCGAGTGCCGACAGAAGTGAATACTTCTTATAGTTTAAGGATTAACAAACTTTCGAAAGAATTTTTATTTGAAATTTTTACAATAATAAACGTATTACATCTAAACCAAGTATATTTATAAAGTTATATAAATCTTTAAAATATTTTTATTAACAAATTACTTAATTTTTTTTTTCAATTTGGTGAAAAATGTAATTAAATACTGATAAAGTATTGGGACCGTGCAAGCTCGGCAAAGCGACACCTATTTCTACGCTCTGCAACTTTATTCGCACTTTTAATTATATTGGCCAATTATATTAGTCCTGGTTACTGGATAATTGTCAAGGCCATAGTCCAAAAAAATAATAAGAAGAAAAATAAGATTCAGGTTACGTTATTAAAACGTAAACAATTGTATGTATGTAGTAAATAAAATTAGTTATTAAAATGCAGTACTGCAAGCAAAATATGATTAATTAAATTTACCTTTATATAATAATTGCATATCATATCAATATTGTGGAGCAACATATAATTTTTCTTCTTCAATGACAGTAGATATGAAATGTACGTCAACTTGACAATTTCAATTGACAATATAAATTATTTAAGAAAGTTGCAATATTTCTTCGCTATTCGCGCACGATCGTTTCTCAATTCCCTTCCAAGTACTTGCACACCGCGAATAGTAAATATTTCGTGTAAATTTGAATCGCCAACAATGTATGGAAGAGTCGATTCCCGTCATAGGGGAGGCCATTGTACAAAGGTACAAATCTTTTTAAAGTTGTTAATAAATAACATACATATTTGTGTAATAAATTATTCCTTTCAAACTATGCTTTCTATGTATATTTTACGATATTCACAAAAATACACTTTCTTTTGATGATGACAGTCAGTTTGACAGTCGCAAACTAAGTAGTATACAGTCGTCTGCAGTGGATGATACCAGTCGCTCAGTCGCATGATCGCACATACACGGAAGTATACCACATTTGTACGACCACATTTAAATTCAGCAACCCATCTTTCTACTGTACTAATTGAAGACGAAGGTCCTTATACACTTTTAACATTCGTTCATAAATTTCCTTTGCTTTTAAACCTTCCAAAAATAACAATTCAATTACTGCACGATACTTGAATATTTCCGTTATAAAAAATACTGTGACACGTCGATACTAGAGAGTTTTTAAGCCCCTTATTTCAGTTACGTTAAACGTTATACGTTATTCTGCTCATGCGCATTAACAGAAAAATAACGTATTACTTTATTAGCGGATAAGGTATCCCCTTATTTAGGTAGAAATAAGGTTCACGTTATTAAGGGATTACTTATTTGTAAGATTGCCAAATGTCATATATCTAAATCATAAAAAACGAAAAAAAAGTAATATGAGCTGAACCAAAGACAACTAGAATAAAAAATATAGTAACGATGTTTAAAATTGTAATCAAAATTTGTTTTTCTTAAAAACTATCAGGTAATAAACAAATTGAATTTAATCTGCTTGGCAACCCTGGCAGAACAATTCTAAATTACACCATTTCTTGAGAAATCTGATACTTGACTGAATTATCTTGTTCAACTTAGGATGGATGTTTTGTGTTCTTAAGGCCGTTTGCACCAACTATATTAAGGTCAACTTAAGATTAAGGCCCACTTAAAGCAAATATTTTCGATGCACCGTATGTCAAACTCGATTTAAACCTCACTTAATTTAAGCCGTAAAATTCGGCGGCTTAAGAAAACTTAAATTAAGTGAGGTTTAAATCGAGTTTGATATAAGGTGCAACGAAAATATTTACTTTAAGCGGGCCTTAATCTTAAGCTAGCCTTAATATAGTCAAAAAAAGGATTCAAAAACTATTTTAAGTAAACACGTTATCCCTTATTTATTACTAAATGCGCATGACAAGTATAACGTTTTACGTTTAACGTACGTCAAATACTAGAGGGTCTAAAAACCATTGACATATTAAGCGTATACTCGGCATTTATTGATTGAAACTTCATACATGTTCATATGAAGAGTGTACCAACATAACAAAATAAAATTAGGCTAGTAGCAACGCCCTTTTTTATCGAACCGCAAAACTTACTGAACAACCTAGTATAATTAGTGTGACCAACTAGCCCGAAAAATCCGGGACATGGCCCGAATTACGAAGTCGTGTCCCGGCGTCCCGTACCAGGCTTCCGAGCCATCCGAATTTTCAATGTTTTGGTAAAATTCTATTTTGATATTTTGAATATTTTTCTAAGAATTCATATCAAACTGAATTGGTGGGACGAAAAAAAGTCGACAATTTCGAGAGTGTAATATTAAAATCAATGCTCGGGGTGAGGCTTATAGATAAAACAAATAAATGGATTAAAAACAAAACCAAACTTAAAGACGCAGGAGAACATGCTGCCAAATTAAAATAGAGCTTCGCAGGACACAATGCCCGACAATAGAGCTTCGCAGGAAACAATGCCCGACTGAAGGATAAAAGATGGAATCATGAAATACAACAATGGAGACCGTGGTTAGGAAGAAGAAGCAAAGGAAGGCAACAAATGAGATGGGCTGATGACATAAAGAACTTTGGAGGACACAACTGGAAATACGTGGCGCAAAATAGACCACACTGGATTGAATTGGGGGAGGCCTATGTCCAAAGTTGGATTTCTGAAGGCTGAAGAAGAAGAATAGTAATACCACATCCAAAACGCTGCATATCGTGGTATATAAACTCAAACTGTGAACTTTTTTTCGTTTCTGTATTTTAATTATCGTCATTATCATTACAACCAATTATTGTGGCTTAACCCCATTAAAAAAATCATTGTCAACCTAAAAATGTTTAATAAATAAAATGATGATATTATGAAAGTTCTATATTAAAAAAAAAATATGAAAAAAAAATTTTTAAGAAACGCTTTTCTTTATTTACGAGTGACTAAAATTAAAAATATTATAAAAAAATCAACTAAAAAGCAAAAAATAAAAAAAAAATTGAAAAAATCTAACACATTCGTCAAAGAAAAGCATGGCGCGTGTTCATCGAATAAACGGTTTTCGCCCCACGCTTTTCTTTAACGAATGTGTTAGATTTTTTCAATTTTTTTTATTTTTTGCTTTTTAGTTGATTTTTTTATAATATTTTTAATTTTAGTCACTCATAACTAAAGAAAAGCGTTTCTTAAAAATTTTTTTTTCATATTTTTTTAATTTTTACTTTTTAGTCTTACACTTTTCAAACAGTAAAATATATCGTCATGTTTATTAAAATATGTATAAAACATATTATGATGTACTAACATGAAAAGTAGTCGGAATCGGCAAAAAATTTGAAACTTTATTGTTTATTTATGAAGCAGAACGTAAACAATTAACGTAAAAAGTGAAATTATGTATTGTTCATATCATTAGCTATACAATCCGTAAAAGTTTCAAGTTTTTACATTGTAAAAAACAAGAGAATTTAAGCGTTTTCCATTAAAATCGTTTTTTTTTTATTTAAACAATTAATAAACATGAAACATTTTTTATATTGACCATTCGTGTATTGTTCCGGCGAATGCATATGTCTGCAAATTTTCATTCATTTGCATTGAAGAAAAGGCAGTCAAATTAACGTCTAAAGATTTGACGCAAACTATTGAACTAAATAAAAGCGTTTAAAAAATGGCCCGATTTTCATTGAAAAGTCCCGGATTTCAGGTATTTTTTTCAGCCGTGTTCCGAATTTGACCAAATATGAGTTGGTCACACTAAGTATAATGTATGCAAATTTTGTAAAATATAACACTGTAAGAAACGATGAAATATTTCAACATAACCTGAAAATAATCAGTACAAAACAATAGTATACTGAATTCGCTCAGCCGAGACTCAACTGTCTAGTGACGTTGGTAATTTCTTTTTTGGGAAGTTTGGTTGCTAGACGTGACTGGAAATTACAAATTACTACACAACCAAACATACCTGCTCATAGCCAATATTATTAATAGTAAACAGGCATAAATAACATAAACCTTACGCTAATCAATTATTTATTTATGTACACCATTATAATGTATTGATAACAAATGAGAAAATTATTTATTATTCACAATAAAAAGATTTTGTAGAAATAAATTCCATTCCACAAAATTTTATGGGTTTAGTATACACTCCTACTATTTCCAATAATTCTCCTTTTTTTAGTGAAAGATTAAGTTAAGTCGACTTTACATTACATGATTTATCATGTGATTTGTCATATGATTTTGCATTGTTAAGTCGACTTTACATTACATGATTTATCATGTGATTTGTCATATGATTTGGTCATGGAGTGAAATTTACATGTTTACACTGTGTGATTTGTCATATGATTTTGCATTGTTTATACGGCTCGTTTTGTCATAAGCATTGTCATGCGGCTCGTCATGGGAAAAATCATATGACAAATCACATGATAAATCATGTAGTGTAAAGTCGACTTTATACGGCTCGTTTTGTCATAAGCATTGTCATGCGGCTCGTCATGGGAAAAATCATATGACAAATCACATGATAAATCATGTAGTGTAAAGTCGACTTTATTTGAGCAGTTCATAGTGTGAGATCAGAATTTTTGTGACGTATGTTTCCTATTCCGAATGTGTCAAAGTGAATATTGGCTGAGCGAATTCAGTATATCTATAGATTGTACGCTATATCTTTGGTATCATCGGTAATCACCAACTGAAACAATATAAAATCGAGTTGTACTTACAATTCTGTGAGATTCTGATCACAAAGCATATGCCAATTATTTTGCTGAAAGGCACTAAATCTTATACACTGATACTGAGATTCTGATAAACAGGCTTCTGAAGAGGCATAATCCTCATCCATTGACGTGTTGAGCTGCTCGGAAGGACTGAGTTGGCTGGCTGTACAATGGTCTAAAATTATATGCAAAAGTATAACTGATTTTACATATATAACTCATTGTATCTTTGCAGATGCATGAAATTATTCACAAATTACTTTTTATACGTCTCTTTTTTTACTCACAGAAAATCACAATAAGTTACAATCCGACAAGCGAGAGTTGGCGGCTGACTTTCTCGTATTGTGTATTTTTCGTTGTGTATTTTCGCGCAAGGTCATCCGCCAGCTCTGGCTTGTCGGATTGTAACCAAGCATAAACCATAGGGAATGTATTTGATAGCTTATGAATTTTGACGTATTGACTACGTAAGTATTGACTTTTTTCATAACCAATAGAAAAATGTTTTTCTTACCTGGTTCGCTTTTTACTAAGGGTGAATCTTGGGACAACTTCCTCTTTTTAGGTGCAGCCTGTAAGTTCGTGTAGACGTTTTGTATGTTATCCAAATTTTGTTCGCATATATTATTATCTATATTGTTCCTAGGCAAATTCTCTATATTGTGGTTGTATCCTAAATGTACCATGTTTTTGTCGAAGTCGTCGCTCTTATAAATGCTCCTATCGAAGTTTGGTGCTGATTCGGGTGATGCCAGTAAGATGGGACGGTTAGTATCTAAAAGTTTCGAGGTAATTCTAAAGATGGACAAACTAAATTTTTAAGATCAATTAACCCATTCAATGTTGATGACCCACATGTGTGTCATGAGTTCTGATTTAAGGTGACTGCATATTATCATGCGCGTAGCGTTTCCAGTACGTAGCGTTTAGTTTCCGAAAAATATTGATTTTAATGGTTTTAAATATGAACAATTCACACTGTCTGGAACGTATCGTATCAGACACCTTACGTTTCCGTTCACTAAAATCATATTTTTCGGAAACTAAACGCTACGTGCTTGATAATATGCAGCGACCTTTAGTCGGGCGCATGACGCACTGATGCGTTAACGGTGCAGAACCGCAAACCCCTTAGAGACGATAAACTTAGGAGTATTCTTAAGGATTTAGATTTTGAGGAAAGTGATACTAATTTAGAAGTCGAGGACTCTAGTGATTATTGCGACGAAGAACTCTTGGATGATACAAAGGAAGGTAATTTATCTAGTAGTCAGTACAGAAAGACAGTTTAAGATTTAGCTTCTATTCAGAAACCACCACCATCCGTTTATGCATATTTCATCCTCTTGAACTCTTCAGAACGACCCGTGGTATGCTCTGAATCTAAACCAAATCTCTTAGTGCAGTCACTGAAGGTGGATATGGGCTATTATCTCCGATTTCGTTGAACCTTCATCGATTTTCATGAAAATTGGTGAGTGGTTAGAGGATACCTCAAGGAACAAAGGTGACATGGTGCTAACTTGCGCTTTTATCCTGGGGGTGGATGCCACCCCTTTTCAGGGGTGAAAATTATTTTATTAAAAATAACCCCACAAACGGATAGAGGGACAAATTCTAAGCAAAATCTCTTATAACAAGTTTTTAAAATAAATGAATACTTTTTGAGTTATTAAAGATCAAAAATTTTAATTTTTCATGGAAAAATGCATGTTTGAAAGCGGTTTTTCATAAATAACTCAAAAACTATAAGTTTTTACAAAAAAGTTATAATTAGCAAAATTGAAGTTAATAAACTGCAAAATAAATTTCTTGTCCGAAAAATCTTTTATTATTAACCTAAAGTGAGTTATAGATAATTGAATGTATATTTTTTTCGGATAGTACTCGAACCTCAAAGCTTAAGTAACGGGAAAACGATGCATTTCTAATACTTACTAAATATCTGTCAAAGCACTCAGAAATATCTATCAAATGAGCTGCTGAAGAAGTTGATACCATTAAAATTTATTCTCCAAAAATGTTTAAAAATTTATGCTCCAAAAATTTTTTAAAAAAAATTTATTGTTTTTTTTTTAGAATAACTTCGTTGATTTTTATGATATCAGGTTTGTCTGATTACCATTTGAAAGGTAATTTCAAGCGCTTTAAAATAATATTAATTTTAGTCTTTTAGATCCCTTAGTTTTTTAAACATAAAGGTTGAAGGGCCCCTATTACATGGCTCTCGCCGTAAAATTAAGGATTTAAACGTTTCTATCTCGGTTATTCTTTATGTTACAGGAATAATAAACCAGTAAAACATGTGTTAAAGAAAAAACTAAAATTGGTTTTATATCATTTTATACGTATATAGAGTATTTTTGGAGTTTTATCAAAAGAAAATGAAAATTACGAAAATTTGAAATATCCTGATTTTTTTAAATCATACTTTTTTTTTTTCAAAAATATGCACTCTAAATCAGTCAACTTTTTTAAAATCATTACTTACACTAAAATAAAGAAAGCCTTATAGGGATTACCGTAAATTTTAACTTTTGTGGAAATGGCACATGTTTTACTTTTCACTTTTTCCTAAAAAAATCGAAAGGGTTCTCTTATTTTCATGATAACTTGCTAAATTGTGGTGCTATCAACTTTTTCTAAAGCTCATTTGATAGGTATTGCTAAGTACTTTGAAAAGTGTGTGATAAGTATAAAATGCACCGTTTTCCCGTTATTTAAGCTTGAATACTTAAATTTGAGTACTCACCGAAAAAAATATACATTTAATTGTCTCTAACCCACTTTAATTTAATATTCAATGTTTTTTCAAGTAAGAGGTGTATTAAATTTGCTATTATCTTCAATTTTAGTAATTATAACTTTTTTGTAAAAACTTATAGTTTTTGAGTTATTTATGAAAAACCACTTTAAAACATGCACTTTTTCACGAAAAATTAAAATCTTTGATCCTTAATATCTCAAAAAGTATTGATTTATTTTATAAACTCTATATAAAAAATTTTCTTATAATTTGACCCTCTATCGATTTCTGGGGTTATTTTTAACAAAATAATTTTCACCCCCGATAAGGGGTGGTATCCACCCCCAGGATAAAAGCGTAAGTTGGCACCATGTCACTTTTGTTCCGTGAGTTGTCTTCTAACTACTCACCAATTTTCATACAAATCGATGGAGGTTCAACGAAATCGGAGGTGAAAACCTTCAGTGACTGCACTATCTGTCATGTTGACAAATTAATTAAAATAATTTGCAAAAGACGCAACAGCGACATCTCTATTAAAAGCAAAACGAAATCTAAAGAGCCTTTGCAAATTATTTTTAATAATTTCCAACTTACAAAAGAAGAATCATTAACATTCATAGGTCTCGTGTTATACAAAGGAACCATCAAGTCATTAACAGATTATTGCAGACATGCCAGAAGACCTGTACAAAATCCGTACTGAACTTAAATACTTTGAAGAAAAAATGGCAGCAACGTATTATCCAAGAAAAAATTTGTCATTAGATGAATCAAGGATAGGCTCTTTTTTCGTCAGTATATAAAAAACAAGAGGCACTGCATAAAACTGTACATGCTAGCCGAATCTGAAGGCTTCACCTTAAATTTGTTGGTTCATTCCGGTAAAGAAGATGAACATGGAGGAATTGGACACACTAAAAAGTTGTTGCGACTTTGATTAAAAAGTATTTGAATGCTGGACACATGCAAAGCAAAAATGGGAAGAAACTGGCACCAAATAGCACAAAACAGAGAAGAATGGAGAACTCATGGAGAGGACCTTGTCCAGGAGTGGATGCAAACAGTCTGAAGAAGAAGAAGAAAAAGAAAACGGATTCTGAGAATTAGATACTAAAAAGTTACTAACAATGAGGTACTTCAGCGCATGAGCAAACAAAAGAATTACTCTATCTATCAGCGAGGTTCCTACAGCCTCTGCCGCTTCTCGCATTTCGACCGCCATCGTTTTCTGTCCATCCATTCGTCTTCTTTGATGGCTCTATCTTTCATGATGTGCCGTACATTTTCTTCCCAGGCAACTGAAGGTCTTCCCCTTCTTCTTCTTTGGTGTGGTATGTAATGTAAAGCTTTCTTTGGCCATCTATCTTCATTCATTCGTTTCACGTGACCATACCACACTAGTTGTCTAGTTTCAATTTTATCTACACTGGAATATACAGTATGTGTCCTCCTTCTAATATCTTCATTCCTGATGTGATCTTTTTTAGATATACCACACGCTCTCCTTAGATAATCCAATTCTACTACTTCTATTCTTTTCCTATCTTTTTTTGTCATCTGCCAAACTTCTGCCCCATAAGTCATAATAGGCTCTACCAAGGTACGATAGATTGTCAATTTCGTTTCTTGCCTTATATCTTTAGACCACAGTAGAGAGCTCAGAATGTTTACCGCTTTTTTGCCCTGCTGCGTTCTCTTTTCGATGTCTCTTTTGGTAGTGCCTTCTTTAAATATTATAGATCCGAGATATTTATATTCATTACATCTTTTCGTGGTTCTAATTTCTAACTCTGGATCTTCTTCATCATCCCCTATTTTAAGATACTCTGTCTTTGACATATTCATATTGAGGCCCCATTTTTCATATTGTTTCTTTAGTTTTCTAAACATGTAGTCCATGTCTTCCTCATCATTCGCTACGACTACCTGATCATCTGCAAAACACAAAGTTGTTAGACATTTACCACTGCCTATGTCTATTCCCATTCCGGATACTTGTTTCCTCCACTGCTCTAGCGATGATTGAATTTATATTTTAAATAAAGTCGGAGACAGACAACATCCTTGTTTAAGTCCCTTTGATATAGGGAATGAGTCAGATATAAAGTTTCCTTCTTTAACGACACTTCTTGCATTTTTGTATATATTTGCGATAGCATCCACATACTCTCTACTGAGACCTACCTTCGTCAATGTTTGAAACAGTTTTTTCAAAGGTACCGTATCGTATGCCTTCTCCAAATCTACAAACAATAGGTGGGTAGATAGATTCCTTGCCTTCCGTTTTTCTATTACCTGCTGCAGAACGAATATATTATCAGTGCACGATCTTCCTGCACGAAATCCACTTTGTTCTTCCATGTCTTTGTATTCTGATTCTATTCTTTTCTTTATTATTCGACCGTACAACCTCCCTACTGAGCTGGTAACAGTTATTCCTCTATAATTAGAGCATATGCGTTTATCCCCTTTCTTGAATACTGAGCTGATGTATCCAACATTCCAATCATCAGGGATATTTTGTCCTTTTAAGCATTTATTAAATAATTGAACCAACATCTCATGTAATATGTTTGGTCCGTACTTTACCAACTCAATTGGGATGTCTCCAGGTCCTGCTGCTTTACCGTTTTTAGATCTTTTGAGGGCTTCGCTTAACTCTCCGGTTGTTATCTCAACTATTTGTGTATGTTCGACTAAATCTTCCTAAAGACTAAAGAACTACTAAGAATAATTAAAGAAAGGAAAATACAATACTTGGGACATGTGGTAAGAGGTAAAATATTAGACCAGGACTAATCTGTAAAAAAAACGTGTATTTTTGGATGTGAGAGGTGGCATTCGGATTTTTGCAGATAAAGTTAGGGGACACCTTGAGTAATAATAATTACTGACTTATGCTCCTTCTCAAATATACCCCGAACATTAATAAAAAAATTAAAATATTTAAAAATTTCGAAAAACATCGATTTTTTTCTGCTTTCTTTGCTGATAACTTTAAAACGGTTCGTTTTGGAACAAAGTCGTACAGAAATAAAATAAAGATACTTGAATTTTGTATGATATACGACTGGTCAAAAATGTCTTAAGGTATTACCTTTTCTGCAATACAGCAATAAAGACAAAATAAGGGAGCAAAATACGCCTGTTGCTATTCAAGTGACACTTTGGTGGCACTTAGAACCTTAGTAATTCGCTTAGAAAATTCTTATAACTTACTTAAATGGTCTACCAAATTTCATTAAAATCGACGTAATAGATTTTGCATAATAAATTTGCAATGTAAATGTTTTTAAAAAAGTTCAAATTTTTTAAAATCTTTCTGAACAAAAAGTAGACCATTTAGAAGTTGGCTAATATTTTTACATATAAAGAGGTGCTCTACCTATCTAATACACTTTACAGAATTAAAATCGGATTATTTAAGAGGCCTCAGCAATGTTATAAAATTATAAACATTTTTTGGCTTATAAACAAATAGCTTTGTTTAATAATAAAAATATTAATTTTTAGCAATGCAAATAATTAAAACCGGTATAATTTGACTTAAACTTTCAAATGCTGTCAGCAGAATTGTTATTTTATTTTTTAATCAAAAGTTATTCTCGTTAAAAAATTGCAATTTTTTGATTTTTTGAATGTTCCACCGCGTTTATCTCGAAAACTATGCATCCTACGAAAAATCTTGTAAGAACATTTTTTGCTTAGAATTACCCAAGAAATACAAAAAAAATGTTTTATTTTGCGAAAAATCGATGTTATGTAATTCCTAAAGTTCTTTGTTTATAACAATCTTATCGACATCAGGATCAACTGTTACCCAAAAAATTCGTGTTCTACGGGCCAAAACACATAAAAAAACTTGGGTAAGTCCATCTAAATAAAGGAGCCCGTAGCATCCCCTCCTGGACACAGCACTAATTTGTTTATAGGCCAAAAAATTGTTTATAATTTTAAAACATTGCTGAGGCTGCTTAAATAATCCGATTTCAATTCTGTAAAGTGCATTAGATAAGATATCACCTAACTTTATCCGCAAAAATCCGAATGCCACATTCACCTAAAAACAGATCCTTCCTAGTCTATATATGAATTATTTCAAATCACATTAGAAGGTAATAGCCAGGGAGGTAGTGTCAAATTTGACCGGAGCATTTTAACATGGCTGTTTTCTTTTTATTTAGGTAGGTGTTCCAAACCTTATTAACAAATGATGTGTCAGCTGGCCCAAAAACCGGGGATTTTAGACAAGAAAATGTAAAATATGAAAGTTGATGGACAAACGCTACAACTTAAATGTCAAATATTTATATACTTTACTCAGAACATTTGATAGACTTGCTTACTTGGCTCCTACCTTTCACTCAGGAGATCCGGCTTCAAATCCTGGCGCGAAAAATTCTTTTTGTTTTTTAAATCGACAATTTATTTTGAAAAATAGTTATTTTTATAATACTCCCGGCATGTCCACTTGGCCAGCAAACATTTTTTGCAAAGTGCATGATGCAGCTGACGCTTTTTTATTACAATCTAAAATTCATAAATTATTGATTTCTACTTTTTAATCTTTGCCACACTAGTCAAACGTTTATTTCTTTATTATTAACTAGCTGACCCGGCAAAATTCGTACCGCCTTAAAACTAAATAATGTTTGAAAGTTTAATACCTAAAAATTACCAGAAAGCCAAAAAATACTAAAAAATATTGCGTACCTATACTTTTTTCTACCAAATGCATAGTTTACGATTCTATAAGGGACATAGGTACAGACAAACATTCATTTTTATGTATTATAGAGAATAGGGAAATATTTAGATTGCTATTAAAAAATGGGGGTTGGTGAGAGAAAAGTCAAAATTTAGGGTTGTATCTTTCGGTTCTACAACATATAAAATTAAGAAAAAACAGTTTGTCCAAAAAAATAACAAATAATGTCTCCCTTTCCACTTAGATTGTTGGTCTTACCAACTCAGGAACCTTCAGAGGTTCATGTACAACAAATTTGCTTATTAAGATCAATCATAATATTATGACCAAGAATGCATAGTTTGCGATTCTATCAAAGACAAACAGATTTTTTTATATTGTCTCGTATAAATAATAAAAACGTGGTATTATAAAAATAATTAGTTTTCAAAATAAAATGTCAATTTAAAAAACAAAAAGAATTTTCCGCGCCGGGATTTGAACCTGGATCTCCTGAGTGAAAGGCAGGAGCCAAGTAAGCAAGGCTATCAAATGTTCTGAGTAAAGTATATAAATATTTGACATTTAAGTTGTAGCGTTTGTCCATCAACTTTCATATTTTACCTTTTCTTGTCTAAAATCCCCGGTTTTGGGCCAGCTGACACATCATTTGTTAATAAGTTTTGGAACACCTACCTAAATAAAAAGAAACCAGCCATGCTAAAATGCTCCGGTCAAATTTGACACTACCTCCCGTGCTATAAAGTACAGGGCAAAAGATCAGTAGGAAGACACCAGTACTCGTGGTCGAAAGACCCGAGAAGATGATTTGACTGCTCATCCGCAGAAATTTTTCGTGCAGTAGTTTTAAAAGCTTTGTATTGCCAACTTTCGAAAGGAGACGGCGCAAAAAGAAGAAGAATATCTATTAATACAGTCTAATGTAATATTACCTGTAACATTGGATTCCGAAAGGATAATCCTACCCTGTAGAATAGTTTGATCGCCCTGTAAATTTTCTTGTATTGCTCTGTTGCTAAGAATCGTCGTTCCATTTCTAATATCTCCGCTGACGATGAGTCCGTTGTCTTGCAGTATTCCGCCATTTTCTAATAGCTGCTCACTGTTTTGGTCCGTAACTACTATGTGTGATCCCAAAATAATATTGTCTGTCAGAATGGGACTGAGTATTGTAGGTTTGTAGAGGCCTTGTGTCAGGTTGGTGTACATCGATTCTTGTGATGTGATCGGTGCCTCGCAGCCATCTTGAGGACTATACGGGTGTTCTGAGCTGCTGTCGGGAGGACTCTCAGGAAGCGAGTGACTGGAAAGCAAAATTGGATAAAAACATCAAAATAAAAATATATCTCTAGTAGGTCTAATTACTCCATTAAAATGTTACATTTTTTAAGCCATACCTTGCATTTGTAAGAGGAGTCAATTTTATTTCTTTAATGTGTAGGGGGATCAGTAGAAGCTTAAGTTCAAGTTTTTGGGGTCGCCACCCTTGTCCCCCGGCCGCCATCTTGGAAATGGGGTGCAAAGGGGTTTCGCGCTATATCTCGTAAACTACCAACTCTACGGAAAATCTAATTAAACATAAAATGTAGCAAATTAAATTTCCTACAATTTTGTTTCTATTACTTTTTATCGTCAAGTGACCAACAAAAAAGATATAAACAAAAATATGTAAAAATTTTTTAATAAGTTTCCCTTTGGAGGTTATAACTTTTTTTCAGTTCATTTTAAAATAAAACAACATTATAGCAATTATGTAGAGGGTTTTTCAGCGAACAATTTCCACTATAAAGTTGTTTAATTATATTTATTTGTATAGGTTTTACAGCGCTCCAAACTTGACCAGATTCTCGAATGCTCATAGGGATACAATAAAAAAAAGTTAGGCTTACTTTTCTATCTGTACATATTTTTTATTTATACAATTTATTATGATTTTAACATTATTATGCTATTATTAATCTGTTTTTGACCTTTCTCCCCACTATAAAACTTATAACCCTAAGCATATAGAGAAAAGGTCCAAGAAGTTGTTTGCCGGTTCAGAAGAAGAATGACGCAACCGCAAAATGCAACATTCTTAAGAAGAGCAAAAAACGAATTTTTGATATCAAAATCATAAAGTATGATCAAAATTAGCCATTCACCACACCGTGGTCAGGATCTCGAGGTACAAGCGTTTTTTGGGGTGTGCCGCTTGTCTATGAAGTAACATAACTTTTTTTATATTGTATATTTTGACTTAAAATTTTCCCAAAAACTTCTTCATGAATTATATTTTATTGTTGTGTTGGTTAAAATTATAAACTGAAAAATTTGTCACTTAACTTTTTTAAGTAAACATGAAACTAACGAAATATGATGACAAAATTTTTAAAAACTAACAATTCCTTTTTTAATGTGTTTAAACATTTTGGACAAATTCCATTGTTATTTACATACTTCAAAGATGACACAGTAAAATTTTCAAAAGGAAATATTTACAGCGACCAAGGATACAGCGAGGTAAATTTGAAAAATCATCAAAACTGATTTTCGGCATTTTTGTATAAAATTTGATTTTTGAACATGTTCCACCAAATCTAGATAAAAATAAACTTCATATTCGGATTCAGCGACCTCGAAAACATAAAAATAAAACAAAATTGGTCATTCACCTTAAATTTGATTTTCGCGGTCGGCATAATGATTGCTGCCGCTCGACTAATATATAGATAGAAAAGTATTTTTTTTATTGTATTTCTATGAGAATTCGAGAATCTGGTCAAGATTGGAGCTCTGTGAAACCTAGATAATAAATAAAATTAAACAACTTTATAGTGAAAATTATTCATTGAAAAATCCTCTACAAAATCGCTATGATCTTATTTTATTGTGAAATGAACGGAAAAAAGTTATAACCTCCAAAAGGAAACTTCTTACAAAATTTTCTCATATTTTTGTGTATAACTTTTTTGTTGGTCACTTGACGATAAAAAGTAATAGATATAAAATTGTAGAAAATTTAATTTGCTACATTTTATGTATAATGAGATTTTCTGTAGGATTTCTAGTTTAGGAGATACAGCGCGAAAGCCCTTTGCACCCCTTTTTCCAATATGGCGGCCGGGGGACAAGGGTGGCGACCCCAAAAACTTGAACTTAAGCTTCTGCTGAACCCCCCTACACATTAAAAAAATAAAATTGACTCCTCTAAGAAATGCAACCTAAATGTAACATTTTAATGGACTAAATGCCTAGTAGGTATTAATCGCATCATAATTTGAGAAAAATTAAAAGAAAAGACTAAGGAGTGAAACATTACAATTATAATATAACAATGGGAAATAGTGTTTTTAACATCACTAGAGTTTATAAGTATATCAATTTATCATTAAATTGTACAGTATAATACCAATTAACATAATAATATCATACACCAAATACCACCTGTTTTAAGATCGTCTTGCAATATGATGGCTGGATAGGAAATGATAGAGTGCAGTGGAGATTAGGAGTTGGAAAAACTCGACCTGACAAATAATTATTATCATACAATATACCAGTGTACGCTTGTAATGACCTCCATACGGAGAAACTTGAAATGAAAAGACTTCTCATTATCATACATGGCGATTTAAATACACTGCTAATCCCAGCTTGTTAAAAGCTGCAAGAGGATGTTAGGAATACGAATAGCTTTATTCAGACAATATATCAGCGGCATGAATAGCCATCGTATAACATCATCTTTAGCCACAAGCATCTGTAGTTGTGGCTACAGAAAATATAGGTTTAAATATAAACATCTCAAAAACAAAAATGATGACAAATTTGGTACCCAACCAGACGATCAGTATGGGCCAGAAGCAGAACTCGTAGATAAATATAAATACCTAGGACATGAAAGTATGATTGGCAGGTATAATCAGACCCATGAACTAAAGAGAAGAATCGACCTTGGGTGGGCAGTATATGAAAAACTGAGAGAAACTTTTAAAAGTATTTGATCAATATGTCCTCCCAGTGTTGACATACAGAGCAGAAATACTTACCTTAACAAAAGCCTCGTCTAGCAAACTGAGTCACATAGAGAATGGAACGACCCATGTTAGAAATAACTCTGCGAACAAAATAAAAAACGAAAATATATAGAAGAATCAAAGTGACTGACGCCATCGAAAGGATAGTCAGACAAAAATGGAGATGGGCAGGACACATAGCTAGAATGACAGATGTGCGATGGACAAAGAGATTATTGGAATGGAGACCAAAGGAATACAAGAGAAGCGTCGGTCGACCACCTACACCATGGACTGACGATTTAAGAAGGCTAAATAAAAACTCGATGAGAGCGTCGCATGATATACAGGTTGGAAAAACGAGGAGGAGGCGGCCTATATTCAGCAGTGGACTTTTGAAGCGGGTTGACGATAATTGCAGCATATTCGTAGATTGTTAAAGCGTCCACTAGCTACCTTTTCTCATATTTTTCATTCTCTATTTATAGTCTAAGAGCTGGGAGCGGATTCTGTGCGTGATAAGTAATATAGAAAAAACTATACGGGGATATGTTGAATTAGTTGTGTACATGACTTTCCCCAACGGGCAGAAACCAGAGTGGGGAACGAGGGTAGTTATAAGGGGTAAAAGTCGCGGTTTTTATTATTTTTTTGTGACGCTCATGATCGAGATAGTGCACCAAAATTTGGGAATAACTAGGTCATGACGCAACTAATTAATATCTCCATGGGCGAAACGCTGCGTGGCCGACAAAGGGGTGGGGCAGGGGTGAAATTAAAAATATAAGGGTTTTTTTGAGACGTTCCTGATCAAGATAGTGCACTAAAATTTGAGAATAAGTAGACCATGACATAACTAAGTAAAATTAACAGAGGTTGAAACCACAGTTGGGAACGAGGGTAGTTATAAGGGGTCAAAGTCGCGGTTTTTATTATTTTTTTTTGTGACGTTCGTGATTGAGATAGTGCACCAAAATTTGGGAATAAGCAGGTCATGACGTAACTAAGTAAAATCTCCAGGGACGGAACGCTGCGGGGGGGGGGGGGGACAAATGTTGTGATGCGTCACAAAAAAAATAATACAAACTACGACTTTAACCCCTTAAAACTACCCTCGTCCCCAATTCTGGTTTCCGCCCCTGGAGATTTTGCTTAGTTACGTCATGATCTACTTATTCCCAAATTTTGGTTCATTATATCGATCACGAACGTCACAAAAAATCCCTTAAAATTTTTATATTCAGATCCAGCCCTGCCCCCATCCCATTGTCGGCCACGCAGCGTTCCGCCCGTGGATATTTTACTTAGTTACCTAATGACCTACTTATTCCCAAATTTTGGTGCACTATCTCGATCATGAGCGTCACAAAAAAAAAAATAATAAAAACCGCGATTTTGAACCCCGTTTAACTACCCTCATTCCCCACTCTGGTTTCCGCCTCTGGAGATTTTACTTTGTTATGTCATGGTCTACTTATTTCCAAATTTTGGTGCACTATCTCAATCACGAACGTCACAAAAAACCCCTTATATTTTTTATATTCATCCCTGCCCCCACCCCTTTGTCGGCCACGCAGCGTTCCGCCCCTGGAGATTTTACTTAGTTACGCCATGGCCTACTTATTTCCAAATTTGGTGCACTATCTCGATCATGAGCGTCACAAAAAAATAATAAAAACCGCGATTTTGAACCCCGTTTAACTACCCTCATCCCCCACTCTGGTTTCTGCCTCTGGAGATTTTACTTTGTTATGTCATGGTCTACTTATTTCCAAATTTTGGTGCACTATCTCAATCACGAACGTCACAAAAACCCCTTATATTTTTATATTCATCCCTGCCCCCCCCCCTTTGTCGGCCACGCAGCGTTCCGCCCTGGAGATTTTACTTAGTTACGTCATGGCCTACTTATTCCCAAATTTTGGTGCACTATCTCGATCATGAGCGTCACAAAAAAAAAATAAAAACCGCGACTTTGACCCCTTATAACTACCCTCGTCCCCCACTCTGGTTTCCGCCCGTTGAGGAAAGTCATGTATACAACTAATTCAACATATCCCCGTATAGTTTTTCCATAGGTATTACTTATCACGCACAAAATCCGCTTCTATCTCTCCGACTATTATAACCATAGAGTTATATATTAGCATAGAGAGAGTGTCTTTCAAAGCGAAGTGACGACACCATCTTTTTTATTTGGATTAGTGCTGTTTCACTCTTGCGCATAGTAAAGCTGCTACAGTTGTCCTCCTCTTCCGTGCCTATATTCACATTGAATGTCATCCTAGATTTTCGATACAATGTGTTAGAAAGAGATGCAGCAAACCAGTCCATGAGATCTTGTCGTCAGGAAGCGCGGAAGGTAGGCTCTCTCTATGTTAATATATACCTCTATGATTATAACATACTGTAACTACCTACTCAAAGCACACTCTACAAATTTCAAATTATTTTCCAGTATATGTCATCTTAACGAATCAGATCTTACTCATAAGTATTGGATTAAAAAACATCTCCGCCTTTATGCACTGCATTACAGAACAATCCTATTTTTTCAAAAGGAATTGGACACAGTAGACCAAAACTTAGACTACTTCGCTCTCTTCCATAAAACTGATGTAATAATACCCACATACAACGAAAACAACATAATCAGCAACAATATCCTGAAATCTATTTTGAACTGCTACAGTGATGCCACAGTTATATACACAGATGCATCTAAATCAAAAGAAGGGACTGGCTGTGCTTATTTTTTACCCTCAGGAGGTTTCGAATGCAAGTACAAACTTCCCAATGAGTTTTCAATTTTCTCTGCGGAATCATTGGCCAT
The DNA here is from genome assembly GCF_917563875.1 of Diabrotica virgifera virgifera. Lineage (NCBI taxonomy): Eukaryota > Metazoa > Arthropoda > Insecta > Coleoptera > Chrysomelidae > Diabrotica > Diabrotica virgifera. The sequence continues at coordinate 40,104,497 of NC_065445.1, read as the reverse complement.
ACTCGAAGCGTTGAAATATATTAAAAACTCTTATACTAAAAAAAGTTAATTCTTTCAGACTGCCTATCAGTTTTACAGAATATTAAAAATACTTTTTTGCCCAAAACATTTAGTAATCCTTACATATTTTTAATAAAGGATATGTTAAAGCGTTTAGAAGATTCTGACTTCAATATAAAATTTATTTGGGTTAAGGCACATATTGGACTCAAAGATAATGAATATGTAGACTACTTAGCTAAATCCAGTTTAACATCAGGCACTTTATTGTCATATTCTTTATGTGTATCAGATGTTATTACTATTTTTAAAAGAAACCAACTATTGATATGGAAAGATCAATAGAATCTTTACTGCTTAACAAACCCCACAAGATACAGCACTTTACAAACACATAGGCGTAACCAGGATGATCCTAAGGGGGGGGGGTTACAACTACCTAAAAGGGGGGGGTTACAACTACTGGAAGGTCTCTGAGGGCTATGGTGTTAAGCGTATAGAGCTCAAAGTACATCCCAATGGGGGGGGTTACAACCCCCAAAACCCCCCCTGGTTACGCCTATATACAAACAGTGATTCCACAAAGTACTTGGTTTAAGAGTTTTAAAGCTCCACGTAAATATATAACAACTATAAATCGACTATGTTTTGGGCATGCTTGCTATCCAAGTCATTTATATAAAATAAATGTGATTGAAGATGATAATTGCAAACATTCCTATAAGATTTGTACGCGGGAGTGAAATTTTTAAGTAAGTAAGTAAGTAAGTAAGTAAGTAAGTAAGTAAGGTATGCTTTATTGTCAAAAAATTTTACCAATTTGTGGACAAAGCTTATACAAAATAAAAATATACAATAAAAAACAAAAAATAATAAAAAACTACAAACAAAACAAAAACAGAAACAGACACCAAGTAAATGGCGTGAGTTATACTACTTAATATAATTTTATAGTTATTAAGTACACATTAAAAAATTAAAAATTTTGCAAACAATATGTATACAACGTCAGAGCAAAAAGAAGGCGAACGAGGAAAAGAGAAAGGGAAAGTAAATCAAAAGTTCTATGCCGCTGCAAATATGTATAAAAGTACTCGAAAGTAGTAATCCTGCAAGTCAATTTGCTGAATTCAAATCGTTTATAAAAAAGTCATTCACTGTATAAAAAGCTCTCTCCAGCAAATAAGCTTTCAAGGCCTTGCGAAAAGCGGGAAATGCTGCAATAGATTTGATGTTAGATGGCAGGTGATTGTACATTTTTCTCGAATTGTATAGTATAGAGCACTTAACCAGCTCAGACCGTGGGGTTGGCAGATAAAGATTATGCTCCACGTTTCTAAGGGGATAGTTGTGAGTGGGTCTCTCTGGACCTTCTGATGCATGTTTGCGGATTAAACAAACGGATTCAAAAACAAACAAAGAAGGAAGAGTTAATATTTTAAATTTTTTAAAGAATTCTTGGCAATGAACTCTGCTATTGAGTCTCAGGGAGTAACGAAGAGCTCTCTTTTGTAGTTTAAAAATACGCTCAAATTGAGTCGCACAACACGTACCCCAGAATGGAAGGGCGTACCGAAGATGAGACTCAAAAAGGGCATAATAAACGGTCCTAGATGTTGACAAATTCATTTCCGTAGCAACTGATCTTAGCGCAAAACAAGCAGAACTTAATTTTTTGTGTAAGGCATCAATGTGCAAGTTCCATTTTAGAGACTTATTCACAATAAGCCCTAAGAACTTCACCGATTCAACTACCTCTAGATTGTTGTTATTAAGTACTAAAGGTTGCATCATACTGTTGTAAGGTAGGACTTTGGTTTTAGAAACGTTAAATAACAGGAGATTCGAATCGCACCACGATTTAATGGTGACTAGGTCTGTAGCTATGGTATTGCGAAGATCCATAATATCCGTGTTACTCCAAGTAATACTAGTATCATCTGCAAAGAGACATATTTTACCTTTAATGTTCAGACTAGAGATGTCATTTATGTATATCAGAAACAATATAGTGCCTAGAACTGAACCCTGAGGTACCCCACATTCTAATGACATGCAAGAAGACGTCTTCGTGTCAACAAACTGACTTCTTTTATTAAGATATGATTTAAGCCATTTAAGAGCCTTTCCCCTAAATCCATAGTGCTGTAATTTGTCAGTCAAGATGTTATGGTTTACACAATCGAATGCTTTAGAGAAATCACAGAAAATTGTTGCTGTAGAGTGATGGTTGTTTAGACTGGAGTAAACATGATCGAAAAGGAAGAACATAGCATCATTCGTGCATTTGTCACTCAGGAATCCAAATTGATGTGGAGTAAGCAATTTGTATTTCAACAGAAAAGATAAGATTCTTTTTTTTACCAGACTTTCAATTATCTTCGACAACGTGGGCAGGAGTGCAATAGGGCGATAATTCGAAGCAAGATCTTTATCGCCTCCTTTGTGTATAGGAATAATTATTGCTGTCTTAAGGCAGCTTGGAAAAACCCCAGTTTCGAATGACCTGTTTATTAAGGTAGTAAGATGGTTTAAAGTGCAATCAGGTAGAGCAGAAAACATTTTAAGAGTGAGGCCATCAGTCCCAGATGACGATTTATTTTTAATGTCATTTATTGTAGAGCGTAGTTCACCTAATACTATGGGTGTAAAAAAGAAACTATTTACATTCCTCTGAGAAAGATATGAAATCGGATCCTGAGAAGGAGGAGTATTTGTTAAATTTTTTGCCACATTTACAAAGTAATTGTTCAGGGTCTCAGGAGAAGTCGGGATTGTGGTGGGAGAAGAAGTCTTATCTCTCAGTTCATTTACGATAGACCACGTTTCCTTAGCAACATTACCTGATTTAGCCAGCCTCGCATTGTAATAAATTTCCTTGGCGGCCTTTATGGCTTTATGGTAAATTTTCTTGTAAAGCCTAACGTAATCATGGAAGGATATGTTGTCCGAGAATTTTTTTAGGTACGATAATGAGCGCATGTTCTTTGCAGATATACGTAGACCTCTAGTTGACCAGGGTTTACGATGTTTAGTTTTGATGGGCCTAAGAGGAAAGGATTCGTATGCCAGACCAGACAATAACTTTATGAATCTAGAAAACTCGATGTCGACATCAACAGAGCGGAAGGCCCAGTCAGTTGTTTGACATAGGTGTTTAAATGTTAGAAAATTTTGTTCTCCAAAGACACGGAACAATTTTCGTTGCGTGTTTTCACTACTATTTTTTGATTTTAACCAAAATGTAGTCAATACTGCTTCATGATCAGAGAAACCTGAGTTGAAAACAGTACAGTCAGTAGAATTTGGAGCTAAAGACGATACGACATAGTCAATGATACTAGAGCTAGTTTTAGTTATTCTGGTTGGGGAATTTACATGCATACCTATACCAAAGGAATCAAAGATAGAATGAAGAGATTCTTGAGCAGCACACACACTGGAGTAGTCAATATTTAGATCGCCACATAGAATTAATTTACTTTTTAAAGGAATAGATTCTAGCAAGCTAAGTAGTTGTTGTAAGAAAATCGGCACATCCGCATCGGGAGTTCTATAAATACAAATAATATAGAGGTCAGAAGATTTCTGATAAATTATGGAGAATTCAAAAACTTTTTCAATTAATAAATTATCAAATTTGGTCACTGCTGAAAAATCATTTTGTGTAGACATAATCAAAGTACCCCCATGAGATAATCTACTCCTGTTAAATCTGGATATAATAGTGTAATTTTTAATAAACACAGGTTCATCAACATTTAACCAATGTTCAGTTATGGCAACAATCTCAGGAAAATTTAGCTCTTCTAGTAATAGAAGTAATTCATGAGTTTTGTGTCTTAAGGACTGAATGTTAATAAGAAATAAACTTAGCTTGCTATCGTCCAAATTGTCAGAAGGCGCTTGATCTTCTGTACGCGTCAATTTATTTAATAAAATTTTTTGCTAGATGGGGAATTACTCGAAAAATATTTATTCTGACATTCCCTAATTTTCTGGAGTCGGAGGCGTGTCTCAGTGGAAAAGAAGGTTTCAAAAGCCGAAAGATCTGCTTCAACTTCAGCAGTACTAATACCATAAGCCTCATGGAATCTGTGATACAGCTTACGCAGGGAATCCATGTCAGTAGGAAGTCCCTCTGAAGCCAGCATCAACTTAATGGTGGTGTTGGTGTGCCCATCGTAACACGTACTCGAGGGCTGATCATGGAGATAGGCAAGGAAGAGTCGAAGAGGATTCAAAATTCCAGGGTCCCTCAGTCTAGCTAACAAGTAACGACTATTTTCCACATCCGCAGTACGAGATAGCCGCACTATAGGTGGAGTCATCGGGTCCATACAAAGCCCATCATCCTTTTTCATAGTTTTCTCCGTAAGCACAATACTTGAATTTTGTTTATTAAAGGACTTACTTGCAATAATGGCATCCCTATCTGAACCAATCTGAATGGATATGCCCTCCTTAGTAGGTGTTGATGGTGTCGTGTAAGGAGTACTGGATGCTGGAGCCGCTACTTTTATGGTCGTTGAAGCTGAATTGGCATGCGCTGGAGGATTGTCATTAAGGTTGTCTACTACAGTACCAGGCGGCCACAAACTTGGATCTTTCAGCAACTTGATGAAACTTTGATTGATTTTTTCAGATTTACATCCTTTTTTATCATAAATGTTATATCACTTTATGTGTTATTTATTGTATTAGTATATTGATTCTGTTTAATTTTGTATTATGGATATGATTGTATATTCTTTATTGCAACTGGCTGAATAACTAAGGTCTATGCCATTAAATAAAAAAAATCTACCTTTGAAGTTTGAAGCCTACTGTGCTACGCTAGTATTTAAAACAACTTACCCGATATTTCTTTTATTTTCAACGATGACATTTAGAAGTTTTCCAGATGTTGGTGTCGAGTTGAGCGAGTCTCCGAAATAGGTATTATTGCCTTGTGAACCTTCACTGTTTATGAAGTCCTCCAACTGAGAAAAATCCAAGGCTTCGTTATCTATTCCACCCACGAAATCTGTACCCCGAGCTGAAACAAAAAAATATTATGAAAATTGTATAGTTGTTATACCAACAATGCATTAATGAAAATGGTTAAGGTACATTGACCGACGAAGGAATTGCAGGAATCATAAAATGCACTTAATAACTTAAAAAAAGGGCATCTCTATATTTTTTTATAAACTGTTTATTTTTTTGCAATTTTTGCCAACGAGGGGTCAAAGAGTTTTAAAATAGGTTAGTCATGCCATTTGGAACTGTCTTTACATATTTCCTAACAATGTTAGTGAGAAACGGAAGAGTACGTTATCTTCAATATACAATTTTCTCCATTAATGTACCAGTCACCAGTTTTATGTATGGGATAATACAATATTATGAAACCGGCAACCAGATAGATCACACCCTAAAGGTAAGAACAGAACGAGTGGGTCGCGGTGGAGGTGTAGGTCGCGGTCGATGTCGATATCCATGTAAAACAAACACATTGTAGTGAATGGAAGAGAACAGAGCAGGTAAGTCGCGGTGGAGGTTTAGCGCTATGCCATCCAGGAGGTTTACATCGATGCTTTTGAAAATAAAATGAGTTTGTTTTACATGGATGTCTACTGCGCGGCCTACAAGGATGCTTCCCTGTGATTGGTCCGTTTGAAGCCAAGTTGTCATTACCTGCGCTATCTGAGTTGATTCTTTTTATATAATCCCTTTTTTGTATTCAGTTTATTTTTGAATTTCTGAAGTATTTAAATTCAGTAAATTTTTGAAATATGAAGGAAGGTCTGATTATTTACAGCTGACAGTTCATCACTATCATCACTTGACTGACACAACATCGCAAAAGCACAGTCTTTTTGTCATTCAAATTTCATTAAACTACTTCACTTGATAGTGGTTCTAGCTCGACTGAAAGCGCAGGTGACCTCCTTGCTATGTGCTGTCGACATCGACCGCGACTTAACTAGTAGCATCCACCGCGACCTACATCTCCACCTCGACCCACTTGTTCTTTTCTTACCCTAATAGATTCAAGGCATTCTTCCGATCTCTTGGATGTCAGAAGCTATCACGACGTCCAAATATAGTTAATGTCCACTTTCTTGTAATGGGAAAAATCAGAGGAAGAATATCAAACCTAAAGAAGAATAAACATAATAAACAAGATAGAATTTTTCTTCTTCTTCTTTTTGTATAGACAGGACTGTCTGTTTTTTCAATGTACCTCCAGTAAGTTGTCGTTCCATCGTTTTCGTGATCTTCCCACTGATCGTCTATATTGGGGAACCGTCTCTCGCCGTCCTCACTACTTTTATTTTTTGAAGTTATACTTCTTTAGGCACGAGGGTGAATTTTTATTTTGCTGGGGGCTGGGTGCATGCGCACACCGACAGTATGGTATGAAACGTTATGAGGGATCTGATTGTGTGTTAAAATCATCTGTCAATAATTGTTCAAATGGAGATTCTGAATAAACAAAATGTTGTGTATATTAGTTTTTATTGTTGTGAGGACAGTGACCAAAAGCAAGTTCTTAATTGTAGTGACTTTTTAAATAGTTTTTAAAAGCAACAGGTACGTACCTTATTGTAAATGTTTCAGTATTGTAATAAAAAATTACAAATTAGGTAAATACCTATTTGGAAAATGTACCTACCTAGCTAGTAGGTAATGCTTTGATTTACATAATTTGATTACCAACAAAAATCGCCATCTAATATATTGCTTTTTTAGTCTATATTTTGTCGTATTTTAATTCCACAAGAATCAAACTTATTTGATTAAACTAACAGAATAAGCAACTGTCAAAAAATTTTTAAAACGTTTAGTTGCTAGGTATATCTTTCCACTTCATTCACATGTCTCGGTAGTTAAATTCTGCGTGGGGTGAGTTCAAAATAATCTAAACCTAATAGACGCAGGTTCAATTCCAAATGCAAATTTTTATTTTTTTTTATACATTTTATGATTGTAAGTATATCTATTATATTTTTTTTTTCAGAAAATACGTATTTAGTTAAAATTTTCTCAACAACTGTTCAGAAATAATTTCTTTCGTTTCATTTTTCAATGTGTTTGCGTGTGTTTTATTCTTTTATTTTTTTAATTTTTCGTATTGTTTTAATAAAAATTTTTGGAAAGTAGTAAGTATTAAAATTAGTTTAATATTTAAATAAAATATAAATAAAATGTTATAGTGATTTCGTTGAAATCATACAATAGAAGTATAACTTCTTACGTGCGTACAAAGTACACACACATTATTTTTTTTTGTCATTCGGCTTATGTGGTCGTTCCATTCTACTCTTCTGTTTTTACCCAGTTATTAATGTTGTCCACCTTACATCTTCGTCGTATATCTGCACTTCTAGCTCTGTCCCATAGTGTCTTACCATCGGTTTTTCGAAGGGTTTTCATCTCCGCTGTTTTTTTCGTGATGCCTAGATATTTAAACTCCATCACTTGTTCTATTATCTGATCTGACCCTCCAGTTCCAATTTACTTCTTATTGGATTTGCTGTTATCACCACGCATTTTGTCTTTTTTGTGGAAATTAACCTGTTAAATTTTCTGGCGGTTATATTAAACTGGCGCAGCATACATATGTTGTAAATCATTTTCACTTTGAGATATTAGTATTGCATCGTTTGCATAGCTGATTATTGTTTTCACCCATTTTGAAAAAATGTGAAAACATAGAATTACCCACGTCCGTCTGTCTGTCTATGATCACAACTCCTCCGTCAGTATACTAGGTAGAATGACAAATGAGGTGTCAAATGAAAGCTTATAATCCAAGGATGGTACTAAAGGTGAGAAATTTGACCTAGGCTGTCTGTCCGTCCGACCGCGAATATAACTCCTCCGTCATTATACCAGGTAAAACGACAAATGAGGTGTCAAATGAAAACTTATAATCCAAGGATGGTATTAAAGGTGATAAATTTGACCTAGGCTGTCTGTCCGTCCGACCGCGAATATAACTCCTCCGTCATTATACCAGGTATAATGACAAATGAGGTGTCAAATGAAAGCTTATAATCCAAGGTTGGTACTAAAGGTGAGAAATTTGACCTAGGCTGTCGGTCCGTCTGTCCGTCCGACCGGGAATATAACTCCTCCGTCACTATACCAGGTAGAATGAGAAATGAGGTGCCGAATGAAAGCTTATAACTCAAGGATAGTATTAAAGATGGGAAATTTGACATCGGACTTCCGGTTTTAGAGTTGCAACAATGACTCAAAATTAGTAAAATCGTATATCAATCGATGCAAAGTTACACGAAGAGTCCAAATATCGTCTTCCAATTCTACTTTAGATTACTTTGGGTGAAAATCTAGGACTTACGAAGTTCAATTACTTTTTTAAGTTGTTTTTCTCCCATTTGTATCTTTTTTAGTTCTTACTTTTTTTATTATTTCATCCATGATTAGGTTGACCAATGAAGGAATCAAAAAATCAATAAAGTCTTATCACATTGCCAGCTTCAATTGGGTCAGTTAGTTCAACTTCTACTTTTACTTTTATTGTGTTGTTCTGGTAGATGTTTTCGATCGTTTTAATTATTCCTAGAGATCTCTTGAGTATAAAAAATGGATAACGTCCTTTAATTTGTTCGTCAAATACTTTCTTAAGGTCCACGAAATATAAATATGCCGGTTTACTGCATTTTAACGATTTCTCTTGAACTTGCCTCATTATAAATATAGCGTCGGTGCATGATCGTCCCGACCTAAAACCTTGTTGTTCTTCTGCTAATGTTATAATTTCATTAACAAAATAGAATTAAGGGCATAGGCGCAAAATTTTGCCTGTCAAAATGTTCAATGTGTTTTAAATGTATTAATTTTTTTCGAATCCTGAGAAAACTAATAAATATTTTTGAAAAATTTAAACGCAGAATGAAAGATTACATTATTACTGAGGGCCGAAAGTCCCTGAAAACTTCTATGTTTATTTTAATTATTTTAAAGTTACACGGGTAAAAATAAAATAGAAAATTTAGTGTGATTTTTAATTGCAAATATTTCATATTTCAAACTTTTTATTTATCCTAAGGGATTTTCGGCGCTCGGTAATATCGTAATATTTCATTCTGCGTTTAAATTTTTCAAAAATACTTATTAGTTTTCTCAGGATTCGAAAAAAATGAATACATTTAAAACACATTGAAAATTTTGACAGACGACATATTACGCCTTTTCCCTTAATGTGGATAATTTACGTATTGAGATAGAATAATAAGAACAAGATAGAAGAAGACAAATGGATAATAGATCGGAGTGCCCGCATGTTGGTAAAATGTAGAGGAATAATTGCAGGCAAAGTGTAGAAACATAATAATTATTGAAAAAGCAACGGAAATAATAGGAAAACCAAACCAGTTACAACAACGAATAGTTTGACACAGTTAACACCAAAAAAAATCAAGCAGGATGTACAAGATGTGCTGGAAAAGAGTAAAAACGCAAAAGAAATAAGCATAACAATGGAAATCCAATGAAATAATACGGTAAACACAAGTACATGGATAAGAAAACTGACAATAAAATAAAAAGGAATAAATTCCTCTCATTGGCTGTACACCATAATAAAAAATTACTAAGGAAGTAAAACTTCTCTTGTAGGTAGATCGTATATAATTTTATTAAAATTTTTCTAAAAAGATCCAAGTTGGATTAAAGTGGGTATATCACTAGTACAAAAAAAACGTTTTCGGACTAATCAGTCCATCATCAGGTTGAAACCTAAAATAAGTAAACCACTGTATAAAAAGGCAAAGTTGAAATTTTGACTGTTAAAAAGTTAGGAAAAAAAAATGAAAACATGTGGTTACTTACTTCAGATCTAAAGTAGTTGGAACTAGCTACATAGGTAGGTCGAATGACCTTACCATTATAAAAATTAAGCCATTTCGGCTACAACAATGTCGACAATAAGTCGATGTTAAAAGAATACAATTAGACTATAATGGAGTCTTCATTTTGGCTTCAAACTGACAGACTAAAATATGACATTGAAAGAATATTGACAAGACCTTCTAGATAGGGAATTTTATGTGTATACAGTTATTTTATATTGTAAAATTGCAAAAAAAATTTCTAAATGATTGAATTTAATTAACTATTAAATAAATGAGTGAGAATAAAACAATTTATATTAATAATAACATAGAATTATTTATGATAATTCTATGACTATTGAAAGCGAAAATTTTGCCAACAAGGTAATGACGTCACTTATTCGACAAGAAGAAAAGAATAAAGAAAAACTGAAGAAAAATAAAAGGAAATTTATTAAATGATGAATATAAGGTAAAAGTATTAATGATTAAATATGGAGTTTGACTGTTATGATATGCAATTTCAGTTAATTTAAAAAAAAACAAAGAGTAGAATTACGAGTATAACTGGTTGCCTGAATTCATGTACATTAAAAGGGAAATGAAAACAAAATTAAGAGTAAGTTACTATGGTGTGAGGTAAATGAGATTAAAGTACCAAATGGTTGTATAATTTATATGAAAATAAAATTAAAAATGACAATGACTAAATCACTAAAATGACAAAAACTGACAATGGTTTAAGCGACTTTAAGAATTAAGGTACATATAAATAAAATTTTTATTCGACAATCCACAAATTTTCTGATTTTTCTTAGACTAATTAATTACCCACAACAAGTAAATCTTCGAGAACCTACATAACTACCTGTTATTCTAAATAATGTGGATGAAGGAAGATAATAACATAATTTAGTACACGTTTAGACAATATCGTGGGTGTTGCCATGGAGATCAGTCAACAACGGGCTGGGATTTATTGAACAAACAAATTTGCATGATGACCCCGAAAACATCTTGGCGTGTTTTCGAACAAAAAACGCATTCGTACAAACAGTTTAATGGATACTTAGAGGTTAGTTGTAAACATTTAGGGTCTTTAAACGGTAAAATGTGGATAAATACTATACGAGGATACTTCCTATAATAGACCAAGAGGCAGCGCTGAAAAAACCCTTTGAATTTACTAAAGCTAGATTTTTCACAGTTGAGTACTGTGAGCGTGTAGAGAAACATACTGGGGTCGGTCAAGCGAAACGTAGAACAGGGGTTACTGAGAGGGTATCAAAGTTGCTTTCTTACGAAGGTAATTAAATCCATTTACTAAGGCTGAAAATCAGTACACACATTCTAAATTAAATATAAATAAAAGTTATTATAGTCGGTCAGCTGTATGACGGGACAGAGCCGGTCGATCGGCCCCAATAGTCGATTGAGAAAATGAAGCACTTTGGCTCGCAATTTTTTCGTCCAGCATGGATTTACTTGAAATTTTCACAGAAGGTAGGGAATAGTGCAAGGATCATTTTCTATCTCATGCTGCTATCATATGCTAAAACCTAGGGGGTGGTTGCCACCCCATCTCGGGGTGGAAATTTTTTCAAAAAACCCTCTAAAAAAAGTCGATTTTTTCGTCGAAAACTGTTATTTTCAAGCGCGAATAACTCGAAAAATGTTAGTTTTACGAAGAAAATGTAAAGAACATTTTTTTAGAAGAATTTAGAAGAATTACATGGTTAAAATGTAATAAAAAATTCCCACCCCCGAGATGGGGTGGCAACCACCCCCAAGGATTTAGCGTAAGATAGCGTGATAGCATGATATGAAAATTATCCCTGGACTATTCCCTACCTTCTGTGAAAATTTCAAGTAAATCCATGCTGGACGAAAAAATTGCGAGCCAAAATGCTTCATTTCCTCAATCGACTATGGGGGCCGACCGACCGGCTCTTTCCCGTCATACAGCTGACCGACTATAAAATAACTTTTATTTATTTAATTTAGAATGTGTGTACTGATTTTCAGTCTTAGTAAATGGATTTAATTACCTTCGTAGGAAAGCAACTTTGATACCCTCTCAGTAACCCCTGTTCTACGTTTCGCTTGACCGACCGCAGTATGTTTCTCTACACATTCACAGTAATCAACTGTGAAAAATCTAGCTTTAGTAAATTCAAAGAGATTTTTCAGCGCTGCCTCTCCGTCTATAATATTTATCTACATTTAGAATTACCTGGAAGTTGAGAAAATTTGTTTTTCTATTTACATTTTACCTATACAGCTCAACTTGCCTTAAAGGCCCATTGTTTGGAATTTTTCCACTGTTTCCTAGATTTTCCTCTGTCCACGACCGCAGTTTTCCAATTTGTTATCCCGATTGTTTCAAGGTCTTCCTTACACGCTTCTAGCCACGTTTTCCGTCGTCTTCCTATTCTTTTCTTTCCTTCCACTATCAGCGGCGAGTTCTTTGCCCACCTTCTGTCAGCCATTCTCGCAAGATAACCTAACCATCTAAGTCTCTTTGTTCTGACGATCTGGCTAATTTCTGGTTTCCGATCTGATCTCTGAATTTGTTCCTCTCCTCCAAACATTTTCACTCCGCTCCCAGATGTTCAGCATGATACGAAGATATGACACCACGCAGCTCCTGTCAAATGTCAAGTGACGTTAATACGTGACGATTCCGACATTTTGTCATTTGTTGTTTGTTTCCATGGTTTGTTTCTGCTATTTAGCTTTCAACGATTGTTATTAGTATTTAATATGTCATCGGGTTGGCAAATACAATATAATTAACACATTTTTAAATAATTTATGGATTCGACCGTTACTTGATGGAAGTTCATTTTATCTCACAATAAAACACTGAAAAACGTTTGTTTTTCTATACTTCCACAAAATTTATTACAACTATGTTATTACTACAGCTGTTTCGGCAAAGTAGATAGTGGGGCGGTATAGCCAGACGAGACAGACACACTGCGGTACAGACCCAGACAATGTCGGTAAGCATTGGATCTATATTACCGACCTCTCCGAATCTTATTACGGTTCAGTGGTTTAGATATCAAACTAGTCAAGATCTGAACCATTTTAGATAGCTCCACTGATCGTACCGTTGGTTTAAAGTAGATGGTGTTAATACACCTTTTAACATTGCTACTGATAGTTGTATTTATGGAAAGACTCTACGTAAGCTACTTGATCGAAAGACGACTCTTTAATAACCATTAGGTGACAAATTCCCCTGATCATGTTTCTAAAACATACATAGAACACTATACGTACTCAACTCAATAGGTGACAGCCCGGTTTGTAAGCGAGTCTAAAGAGGAAAACTGACAGAGCGTGTTGCGACATTATGAGTGAAATAAAAAAATGTAACAGAAAAAGATAAAAACTGAAGACGGAATTCAACCCAACGTGAAAAAGATTAAACGTAAGAAGAGATAGAGAAATTTCTGTCAAAATTTGGTATTTATGACCCTTAAAATAACACCAAATGCTAAAATTTATTAGCCTGTGGATAGTGTGGATGTCTCGTCAGCCGAGGGTGTGATCAGTGGCGTGGTAATTTTATGGTCAAACTACGTTTTGTTCTAATTTTTATCATTGTGAGAATTAAAAAAACCAACTAATATTTTTATCTCCACCACTGAGAGCGGTCAACTTTTTGGTTGCCTGTATTCTTCGGGACATTTTATCACAAAGTGTAAATATTACTAATTTTACCGTCTTGTGGGGTATCTGCGTTCTCTTTCTTTTCCACTATTATATATATTATATCTCTCTTTGCCGACGTTTAAATTGGGACCCACTTGAATCTCGCTTCAACACGCGCCTCGACCTCGTCGTGAGAATTCTCCATAACAGACACCTTAAGTGTCATCACTTGAGAAAGGCACTTTGCCGAAACAGCTGTAGTAATAACATAGTTGTAATAAATTTTGTGGAAGTATAGAAAAACAAACGTTTTTCAGTGTTTTATTGTGAGATAACACATTTTTGTTTATTAACGTTAATAAAAAGTGTTTTGTTAAATGTATTCTATTTTTTATTTAACCCAAAAACCTATTAAAGCTTGGAAAGGAAGTATTTCGTTTATGTTGAAATTTAGTATTAACAGGAGCTCTGTATAATAGGTAAGATACATAGAATAAATCATCTAAGAATCATAGCTACAATCTGTTATGCACCACTTCCAGTTCAAACAAGAAAGAAAATTGACAAAAAGGCAATCAAACGTTATTTGATTGGTTTAGGTTTAGATGAAGAAGATACAGAATTTTTGTTGAGGAGGAGAATAAGGTCATATTGGAAAGAGATGTTAAACATTTGGAAAAACTGGTTGTCAGAAACGAGTTCAATTGCCTCTACAATACCTCCTTATAGAAAATAATTCTAAAAATGACCATGATTATACATATCTCAATTAGAACAAAATGAGATCGATAATGAAATAATCTCACAGGACGGTGAAGATGACCATAAAAGAATCGGTAGATATGGAAACAGGAAGATATAACCTAAGAAATTGTAATCAAACTAAAAAGCCTTCACATAAATTTCCACTGCAGAACAAGTTACAGATGTGATGACCAAACCTCTAACGAAAATAAGATTCCACATCCTCTCAAAGACGTGACTGATGTAGATGCGAAAAACCTTTTTAATAACGGAAAGTGTTGAAATTTAGTAGGTATTAATAAGGTTTTTCTCATTGTATTCAGTGAATGTCATAATTACGTTAATGTGATAATAATTTTAATGACAACATCACTATTTTAAGTGCACATTTGCCTATTTTATCTTCAATAAATCCATAATTCACAAAAGTTTATATCCATTACTTTATCACTACGTTTCGTAAAAAAAAATTTAACATAAATAATCCGTAATTTTGTTACCAGAATGCTTCCACTCTTCATGTTATCCATAGGTTATTTCAAATTGGCGCCGCTAACTAGTCACGTATTGACGTCATGCGCAGAACCGAACGAATTTGAAACACTTTGGTGTCATATCTCCTAAATTTATTGTATCATGATGTTCAGCATATTTTCTTGATTTATGTTCATAACCCATGTTTCGCATCCGTAAGGGACTGTGGGTTGAATCACTGTTCGATATAGTATCAATTTTGTCTCTCTGGAGATGTTTTTTGCTCTTAGTAGTTTTGTGTAGGGCTCCGACAGTCTTCCTTCCTCTCGAAATTCGCTTCTCAATTTCTTGGCTTTGTTCCTCTTAACGTGTTAGGGTTACTCCTAGATACTCAAACTCCGTCACCCTTTTGAAGTAATGCTCTTTACTCTCGTTGTTTGTGGTAGTCTTCAATTGTGTATGTTCATAATGTGGTCTGCCCACTTGCTGGGATTTATTGAACATACATATTTCCATGATGACCCCGAAAACATCTTGGCGTGTTTTAGAACAAAAAAGACATTCGTACAAACAGTTTAATGGATACTTTCTATAATAAAAATAAAATAAAAATTCCGTTTTTATTCAGTTGCAATGCGAAGGCAAACCGTCTTATTTTTCACTTAGAACAGGGAGCGCAAGCCAGCACTCTAAATCATCAGAGAGGCGTAGGTTTGCTGCTCTCTGCCCGAAGTGACAAAACTACGAAAGCTTATCCTCGCATTGCAACTGACGTTTATGGAGTAGGTGACTAGCGTCATCTGGCAACTGAAAGGCAAAGTTTTCAACCTAATAGAAACATTAATAATATTGAAAAATAATTACTAAAATATTTTTAATTGAAAACTTATTGGTCCATTTCCCTGGTAACACCTCCATGGCTTCTAAAAATTGCAAGCAAAAACGTCAATTGCAATGCGGGGATAAGCTTTCGTAGTTTTGTCACTTCGGGCAGAAAGCAGCAAACCTACGCCTCTCTGATGATGACTCCAAATAGAGTCGAAAATCGTCGATTTAGAGTGCTGGTTTGCGCTTCCTGTTCTAAGTAAAAAATAAGACGGTTTTGCTTTCGCATTGCAACTGAATAAAATGGGATTTTTATTTTATTTCGTGAATTGTAAGTTTTTGAATTCCCTCTTGTCTTCTTCGCTTCAGCATCCATCTGGCTTGCAATTTTTAGAAGCCATGGAAGTGCTACCAGGGAAATGGACCAATAAGTTTTCAATTAAAAATATTTTAGTAATTATTTTTCAATATTATTAATGTTTCTATTAGGTTGAAAACTTTGCACTTCCAATAATACACTAACCACAAAAAGTATGGCATCATTTTTAAAACAGAAAAAAAGTTTAAAAGTAATTTTTAATTTTGAGGAGAATGCTATAATACTCGTCAATGGTCTCCTTTAGGTGTCTACAAACACGTAACATTTCAAGTTAAAGCGTGTTTTTGCCGAAAAAAAAGTAAAAAAAAAACGTTGATAAGACAGAATATTATTATTTATTTTGAACTTGCTTGTTCGCGATTTTGATCTATGCACTGTGCCAAATTGATTTTTCAATGAGGAGGTGAGTTTTTAGAAAAAATGAGTAATTTAACTTCAGAACAAATCATAACTTGGAGATGGACGATCGCAGCAATAGGGGTCATCCATAAACTACGTCGTTGAGAAGAGGGAGGGGGGCTTGTTTATTACGACGGAGTACGACAGGGGGAGAGGGGTATGAGTGCCCATTCGACGTCGTTTAATATATTTTTGTATATTTAAATTTGTCGCTATTGTGTCATTAGGTTTGTTCTAGCAAAGAGTCAAACTAGTCAGAAACCGTCAGCAAACAGTTGGTCAGCGAGAGAACATAATACAGTCACCAGTACTATCCCCTCTACTCGCGCTGGTCCACTATTCGCTGATGGTTTCAAACCGTTTGAAACTGATGCTAGAACAAACCTTATAAAAATAA
Organism: Diabrotica virgifera virgifera; assembly: GCF_917563875.1. Lineage (NCBI taxonomy): Eukaryota > Metazoa > Arthropoda > Insecta > Coleoptera > Chrysomelidae > Diabrotica > Diabrotica virgifera. The sequence continues at coordinate 40,087,768 of NC_065445.1, read as the reverse complement.
TTTTTTACTAGCTTCTACCAGCATTAAAGTATCAGATATATAAAAACGTATAGTTTTTGATATGAAATTGAAAATAAAACAAAACGTTTACGAATAAATATACCATTGTTAAAAATAACCCTGGAAGATCACACCTATTTTTTTACATAAACCTCACACATGGGTGTCAGATACCCAATGATTTTTTTGAAGAAATAAAAAAAAAGTAAATATTTTATGATTTCCAGAGACTCTCTAATCACTATTGAATACATACGAATAATTAAATCAATAATTTTATTTTCTCTCTCTTAATTGTAGTAACACAAAAGAACAAAATATTAAAAATACCTAAAAATAATTAAAAAACATTTTCTAAAAAACCGGAAACATAATTCAAAATATTTTAATTTAATTTAACAACAAAATGGTCTTTCTAACTAAAATATAACACCTTTTGATTATAGAACTCATATTCATTCTTAGCCAGGTATTTCAGTTTCACTCATTTTAGTAACTACACTCATAAGACAGTGTGGCTCTATGCTTCATGCATTATGCTTTATAGCAAGCCGAGCATGCATGCTTAGCTTTTCCATCTTTGCCTTTGCAGAAATAACACCCCTAGTTTTCTTTACTAAATTTGTGGGATGTTGTGTTGTTAGGTCATTAACTTAAACGCACACTTGATCGCAAACCTCACACATGGGTGCTACATACCCTAGCCTGTATTCAATAAATTCCCGTGATTGGAAATATTGCTCAAATGAGACCGCAATTACACAACCGTCCTTGGCAGACTAGAGACTGAATTTACATAAAGCAGCATTACCATTGAAATGCAGCTGCGCAAGCTACATGCAGTTAAGTGTCGCGATGGGTATCTCACACCCAAGTGTGAGCTTCCAGGGTTAAAAAGAATAATTCTATTATAGATACTTTTATCGCATACTTTTCATTTCGTTTTTATCAGTTAAGGCGTTAAAATAATATTAGGTAGCACTTTTGTACAGGACAACAAACAATAAGACATTGTTCTTTGGGTTTAAACAATCGCTTCTATATACATAACAACGTCTGGAAGCAAAAAAATATTAAATTGTTAGTTCACTTATGTGCTGCATACTGTGTGAAACAACAGTTCTGAAAGAACGAATAGAAATAAAATATTGTTTTCTATTGAGTTAGTAAGTCGTATTTATACTTGAAATATAATAAGAAATGGCATCGAAATCAAAACAAAATAAATATAAAGATTTATATGATGCAGTTAATCTTGGTCCAATGCTATTTAAATTAATTCATTTTTTTTTCGAAGACTAAGAAAACTAATAAAGATTTTTGAAAAATTTAAACGCAGATTGAAAGACTGCATTATTGCCGAGGGCCAAAAGTTCCTGAAAACATCTATAATGTTTATTTTAATAAGTTACAGGGGTGAAAAAAAAAGAGAAAATTTTGTCTGATTTTTCATTTCAAATACTTCATTCAAAAGAAACCTTTTGTTTATTCTAAGGGACTTTCAACCTTCGGTAATAATGTAATCTTTTATTCTGCGTTTAAATTTTTCAAATATATTTATTAGTTTTCTCAGGATTCGAAAAAAAAAATAATACATTTAAATAGCATTGGACCAAGATTTTACGCCTACCCCCTCATATTTGATTAAAAAAACAGAAATAATATTGATTTTTTTTTAAATCAATGAAAGGGGGGGTCGTGAGTTGCAACGACGACGTCGACATGTGGGGGGGGGGGGGTCGTCTCTAAACGACGAATTACGACGGAGGGTATTAAAAAGTTCAAATTTTTTACGACGTAGTTTATGGATGCTCCCATATGTAGCTGATGTTTTGCGAATATATTAATCCAGCGTTTCAAAAGCTTTAAGAAGGTATAGAGAAACTGGAAGTTAAACAAGAAGACCAGTTCCAGACGTCTTAAGTGCATGAACCCCGCAAATGACCGTTATTTATGTCTGCAGACTTTGCGTACATGTCACGTTACAGCTAGGTACCTGCAAAATGACCTTTCCACAGTCCGTAATGTTCGAATAAGTGTCAATTCGGTTAGAAACACATTAAAGGAATTTGGAATCAGAGCCAGAATGCCTGCTATTGCTCCACTGTTAACGAGGACACACCGTATAGCATGTTTGAGGTTCGCACGAGAACATGTCGATTGGGATATTAACGACTGGGTTAATATTATTTTTGCTGATGAGTCAAGATTTGGACTTTGTGGATCCGACACAAAGGTATTTTCCGACATTGTGGTTTTGTACAGAATACTGTTTTAACGATTTTTAGTAAATTTTGTCGATTACAAAAATTTTTTTCTCGGTGTTAATGGATTAATCATGTGTAGCATACGTTGTAAATCATCTTCACTTTGAGAGATTAGTATTGCATCGTCTGCACATCAGATTATTTTATCTTACCTATTTATGTTTATTAAATACATTAAATGAACACATTGTAAACATTATTGTGCATTAACTTCCAAGTACCTAGTGTGTCTGCGTGTAGGCGCCAAAAAATTTAATGACGCATTTGTAATTCTGCTGGGATTCATTATGAACATTATTAAAATCGGTTCAGGACTTATCGCAGACAATAAATAATAGTATATGGTCGATAAAGAAAGATATTAATCCAGACAGGGTAACGTATGAGACGAGCAGGATGTTTTTTGTAAATAAAAAGTCTCTGTTTAAATTAAAGTTTTGACAACAACATAATTATAAGAAAATGTAGAAATTAAATATAGAACTCACTGAAATTGAGCATCTAAAATCCTAGGACTAGGTCAATTATCCGTTAACAGTAACTGACATGCGGTACCCCATACCGCGTCGAAAATATGAAACGAAATGATATTTGTTGTGAAACCTGTTTTATGAAAGATTCCTAGAACACCATAGTATGGTTTAATCTTTGAGCTACGTTGACGTAAAGTTTTCTTGCTGTATCACGTACCGCATGTCAGGGTTTACGTTTCTATAGTTAAAAGCAGTCAGGACCGCTTTATCCATTAGGCAATATAGGCAGTTGCCTAGGGAGGCACATTATGAGAGGGCGGCAAAAATGCTATACAAAAAATATTATTATATAAAAATTATGGATCAAGGTTCTCTCATTAAAGAATATGAAGCTCTTTCAAATTACTTTACCGCAAGGAAGCCAAAAAATTGTGCCCAAATAAAACATAATATAAAGAAATAAGTAAGAGAAAAAGAAAAATTCGATTTGACGAGGGGGCTGATGATGAACTAAACTTTTCAGCTAGTGATGAGATGAAAATCCACACATTGGATCTGGAATCTTATCGACTTATTTATCAACGTTTTCGTGTTATTAACAGATTTGCCAAAATTAAGCAATAAAGAAATTTAGGAAATGGTTGAATGCTCGAATATATGAATTTTACAAAGTCAAAGGCAGATATCGAGCACTGGATTTATTTAATCTTCCCCAAGTATACTTTCGCTATCTAGAGCATCTTCAGGGGCCTTTCGTCAATAAAATGAAGGTATCCTCGAATGTCATTTATTATGAAAATATTTTTGTGGCAACTTAAATTAAGATATAACTACGAATACACTTAACAAAGGACAAACAGATAAATTTGAGTGCCGGGTACCGCTAAGGTTCTACATTGTTACAAGATGGAAGTAGAATCATCTCTACTTCCACTATTTCCACTCTATTTCTACTTCTACTTCTAATCATCTCAATAATTTCTACTTCCATCTTGTAACAATGTAGAACCTTAGTGGTACCCGGCACTCAAATTTATCTGTTTGTCCTTTGTTAAGTGTATTCGTAGTTATATGTTAATTTAAGTTGCCACCAAAATATTTTCATAATAAATGACATTCGAGGATACCTTCATTTTATTGACGAAATGCCCCTGAAGATGCTCTAGATAGCGAAAGTATACTTGGGGAAGATTAAATAAATCCAGTGCTCGATATCTGCCTTTGACTTTGTAAAAAAAAATAAAGAAATTATTAAAGAAGCTGAAAATCTGATATAAAATAAAGACGAACAAGGTACATCATTCATACTTGAATGCATTCACTTAAAGGGTATTTTGGATACCACAATACAATCACCACTTGACATATCTTAATATTTAAAGAAGAGTTAGTGCAGTCACTGAAGTTGGATATGAGCTATTACCTCCGATTTCTGATTTCGTTGAACATCCGTCGATTTGCATGAAAATTGGTGAGTGGTTAGAGGATATCTCAAGGAACAAAGGTGACATGGTGTCAACTTGCGCTTTTACCCTGGGGGGTGGATGCCACCCCTTCTCGGGGGCGAAAATTATTTTATTAAAAATTTCCCCAGAATTCGATAAAGGGACAAATTCTAAGCAAAATTTGTTACATAAAATCAAATAAATCAAAAATTTTTGAATTATTAAAGATCAAAGATTTTAATTTTTCGTGAGAAAAATGCATGTTTTTAACCGATTTTTCATAAATAACTCAAAAACTATAAGATTTTACAAAAAAGTTATTATTACCAAAATTGAAGAAATAAAAAATGAAATAAACTCCTTACTGGAATATGCATTTTATTATAAAATGATGCATTTTATAACATAACCTTATTAAACGTTTGTTAAAGTACTTAGAAATATCTATCAAATGAGCCCCCGAATAAGTTGATACCATTAAAATTTATGCACCAAATATTTTTCAAATTTACCTTTTAAAAATTTTTCCAAAAAAGTTATTATTTTTTTTAATACCTCCGTTAAATATTACGATATCAGGTTTGCTTAAAAAAAATTTGAAAGTTAATATTATTCCATGTTGAATTTAGTCTTTTAAACCGCTTACTTAAAAAATTAAGAGTTAAATGGCTCCGATTATATGGTCCTCGCAGCAAAATTTAAGCTTTAAACGTTTCTATCTCGGTTATTTTTTACCCTGCAGAAATAGTAAAAAGGTAAAATATTTGATACAGAAAAAACTAAAATTTGGTTATACATATATCACTTTTTACGTATATTGAGTATTTTTGGAGTTATTATCAAAAGAAAATGAAAATTACGATAATTTTAAAAATTCTGATTTTTTAAATTATATCTTTTTTTCAAAAATATGCATTCTAAACCGGTCAAAATTGTTGAAATCATTACTTATGCTAATATAAAGAAATTCTTCTAAGGATTACTATAAATTTTAATTTTTGCGGAAATGGCGTATGTTTTATTTTTCACTTTTTCCTAAAAAGTTCTAAAGGGTTCTCTTATTTTCATCATAACTTGCTTAATTGTGATGCTATTAACTTCTACTGGAGCTCATTTTTTGATAGGTACTCCGAAGTACTTTGACAAGTGTTTAGCAGGTATATTTTATAAAAAGCATCGTTTTCCCGTTATTTAAGCTTGAATACTTAGATTTGAGTACTCGTCGAAAAAAATATACATTCAATTACCCATAACTTACTTTGAATTAACATTAGTTTAGTTCTTTAAGTAAGGAGTGTATTCAGCTTTTTATTATCTTCAAATTTGGTAATAATACCTTTTTTGTAAAAGCTTATAGTTTTTGAGTTATACGTGAAAAACAGCTTTTAAACATGCATTTTTTTACAAAAAAATAAAATCTTTGATCTTTAATAACTCAAAAAGAATTGATTTATATAACAAATTTTGCTTAGAATTTGTCTCTCTATTAATTTATGGTATTAGTTTGTCACCTTATGTCACCTTTGTTCCTTGAGGTATCCTCTAACTACTCACCAATTTTCGTGAAAATCGATGGAGGTTCAACGAAATCGGAGGTGAAAACCTTCAGTGACTGCACTAAGTGGATTGAAAGATTTTTTCCCTAATTTCGACATTGCTTTGAACATTTATTTGTGCATCCCAGTTGCCAACGTGTCCGCTAAAAGGTCATTTTCGAAAATTTCAAGAATTAAAAATAATTTCCCATCAAGTATGATGCAAGAACGTGTTAACAATTTGTCGATTTTGTCAAGAAAAACATTTTTTTAAGTCTTTTTTTTGAAAAGAAGTCTCTGATGCGATCGAACTGGAATGACACTTTTTTCTGTTATAGGTATATAAACATCGTAGTTTAAATCTATTTTTAATGTATTCTTATTTAAATAAAAATTTCTGCAATCTTTTTTCGCAAAAATGGTACATGTTTGAAGGGCGGCTACTAGAGAATTGCCTAGGGCGTCAATTGACTTAAACGCGGTACTGAGTCCAGTGTATTATTTCGCTATTAGTATGGCAACAAGTTCATTCAGTTATTCTACTTTCAAGTGCTTTCAACTTATTTTACTATTTTTTAGTTACCAAGACTCAAATTTTTCTTGTAATCCGGTTTTAAAGGATTTTGTAAGAACCTCCACCATCTTTTTAATAATATGCATGCGTTCATAATTTTTTTTGAAAAAATAAAGTTTATTTTATTTGGAGCAATATTCTATTCTACAGTAGTGTGAATAATTATTCCGTAGTTGACGTAAAAAAACAAATACAGTAGAGCGTCGATTATCCGAACTAATTGGGAGGCAGGGGTGTTCGGAAAATCAATTTTTTCGGATAATCGAACTGTATTGATATAGCAATGCTATTTAGCCATAGGCGAATGAAGGCCTTATTTACATACATCTTTACATACTTACGTACATACATGTATATCTCTTTAGTGTCAAAAGGATAGAAATTAAATAACAAAGCGCTGTATTTGCAACAAAATGAAGATTTTCAAGCATTAAAAAATCTTCAGTTTTCTTCCGCCGAAATAATCCTACCCGTTTACAAGGTTTACGTTTACGGAGTATGTGTTTTTTAACCGTGTGTCTGGCAAAGTATTTCAGAATGGATTAAAAAATATGAAATGTGATTTTTGGTGTCAGTTTAGCATCACAAACTATATGCAACAAATCTAAAACTCCCTGGCTTATTGAGTAAATCGCTTATATACAGCTACAGCATCATCTAAATCCGTGTAAGTTTTATAGTATTACGATTTGTGGATCTGTCAGAAGAATTGAGCTGGAATATAAAGTTACTTAGGTTCGTCTTTTGGCTTTTTATCCGTATTACCAGCCTACCAACTTTGTATTCATTGGATAAATTGGTTGCAGATTCACCTCCCTCTAACCGTTTATTAATCTCGTGTTTATCTTTCATAGAAAGGACAACACGCTTACGTTTAGGCATTTTCGATCTGAATTTTTACACGGCAAGTCGGGAGTTCGGATAAGCGGTCGTTCGGTTGATCGATGTTCGGATAATCGACGCTTTACTGTACATAGTAATACATTGTTTCACGGTTTTTCCTCCAAATTTTAAAGAACCGCTTGGATTGACATGAAATTTGGCATACCCATAGCTAACATGTCAAAGAAAAAAAGTTATAATGTGACGATGTGTGCTTTTGTCCTGGGGGTGCGTTTCACCCTCTCTCAGGGGTGAGAAAATATATGTCCAAAATAAGTCCGGAAATGGATAAACTGACTAATTTTAAGCAACTTTTGTTATATAAAGTTTTTTCGCCAAGTCAATACTTTTCGAGTTAAAAGACTAAGGGCCGGTACTTTATGTCCCGGTTAAACCTCGGTTAGCTAACCGGGGTTTAATCGGGACAGAAAAGTTCCCCATAGGGCCTCTTGCGTTGTAATAAAAGCAATTATAATTATTATTATAATTATTTATGAATATAATAATAAGTATAATTGCGCTTATGTCTATGTTTTGCATATATTTCTGTCCCGATTAAACCTCGGTTAACTAACCGGCTGTTAACGGAGACATAAAGTACCGGCCCTAAGTTTTCAATCCAATGGCATATAATTGAAAATGGTTATTCATTTTTGACTTTTCGAGTGAATATTATGTTCATTTTAACATTATAACAAAAAGTTAGAAGAATACATTGGACAAACTCAGTTCGGATTTAGAAATGCTCAAGGAACCAGAGAAGCATTATTTGCAGTAAATGTGCTAATATACAGAGATGTTTAGATGTAAACCAGGACATCTATGTCTGCTTCCTAGATTATAACAAGGCATTCGATACGGTGAAACATAATCCGTTAATAAAACTACTGAGAACAAAGAACATCGACACACGGGATATAAGAATACTAAATAATCTGTATTATGAACAAGAAGCTGTCATAAGAATAAATAATTTAAACACCAATAAAATAAAAATCAAAAGAGGCGTTAGACAGGGCTGTGTCTTGTCGCCATCACTGTTTAATGCATACTCAGAAGAAATATTCAAAAAAGCATTAGAAGATGAAGTAGCAGGCATAAAAATAAATGGCCTACTCATATGTGAAATTAGATACGCCGATGATACAATGCTAATAGCAGAAACTATTACAGATCTACAAAGAATTTTAGATAAGGTTGTTGCAACGAGTGAAGAATTTGGTCTGTCACTAAACATAAAGAAAACGAAATTCATGGTTATATCAAAGAAAAATATTAGAAACATCAATCTACACGTAAATAATAAAACGATAGAACGAGTTCAGAATTATAACTATTTAGGGACAAACGTTAGTGAAACAAACGATTATACCAAAGAAATCCGAATTAGAATAGAAAAGGCTAGAAGTGCATTCACTAATATGAAACAAATATTATGTAGTAGAGACCTCAGCCTAAATCTTAGAAAGCAAGTACTAAAATGTTATGTATTTTCTGTTCTTTTGTATGGTGTGGAGACATGGACTCTCAATAAACAATGCCTTAATAGATTGGAAGCATTTGAGATGTGGACGTATCGAAGAATGCTGAGAATATCTTGGACAGACAGAATAACCAATGAGGAAGTACTAAGGAGAATACAGAACAGCAGGGAGATACTGGATTCCATCAAAATAAGAAAACTTCAATACTTCGAATGAAGATATTGATACATGCTATAAATCAATGTATTCACCATTGATGATGATGATGATGATGAACATATGTTATAGCACTTGAAGCAGAATATCCTTTCTTAAAAATCAAAATATCCAGCAGAATATCCCTTTCGATATTGTATCATGATATGATACATCGAATGAAGATATTGATACATGCTATAAATCAATGTATTCACCATTGATGATGATGATGATGAACATATGTTATAGCACTTGAAGCAGAATATCCTTTCTTAAAAATCAAAATATCCAGCAGAATATCTCTTTCGATATTGTATCATGATATGATACATCGAATGAAGATATTGATACATGCTATAAATCAATGTATTCACCATTGATGATGATGATGAACATATGTTATAGCACTTGAAGCAGAATATCCTTTCTTAAAACCATATTGGTTTGTTGACAGTAGTGTAAACTTTAAAAGGTATTTATTTAGTCGTTTAGCCAAGGCCTTCCCAAATATTTTTGTAAGTTGGTAATAAGTGCCATATAACAATAATTTTGCACCAATTGCAATTGCGTATCGACTTTTTTAAATACAGGTATAATTACTGTTTTTTTTTTTAAATCAGAGCATGTACTTTGTTGTATTATTTGATTTATTAAATAAGCTACAGGGTAAAATGGTTGGAAATTATTTTTAACACACCTGCAAAAATGTTATCTGTGCCAGGGAATTTGGTGAGTTTCACGGAGTAAATAATACCTTCAATTTTTAATTTGCTATAGATTTTAGATAAAAGGTTGGTGGAATGTTGTTTTTTGAGGAGTTTGAGTGTTTTAATATTTTTAGCAAGCTCAGTCCCAACATAGAAAAATAATTATTAAAAATATTGCTAATATTCTGGATGTTAGTAGTTAACTCACTATTTTTATTTATAATAGATATAATTCCACTTTTTGTGCTATTATTTGTGATTCAATAAAATTGTGTTTTGACTAGGAAAGTTTTGGGGTAGTTCTGATTTCTTTTATTATATATGGATTTTGGGCTGCTGAATCCGAATATGAGGTTTGCGGACAAAATTTCTTGCCGGAACATTGAAAAAATCGAAAAATTTCAGCTTTTTTCCGCTTTTTTGCTCAAATCTCGAAAACTATAAACTTTTAGTAAATGGTCTGTTAACAGAAATTATAGTACTTAAAATTAACTACAAATATCATTATTTACTTTTTTTTCAGACGAACCGTTCGGTCTAAAGTACAAGTTGAAAATTGCCAATTTTTAACGGTCTCGACAAAACCCAATTTTTACATTCCAAAACTTTATTTTTTATTAGAATGCTGTCATTTGATAAATTTCTCCTAGTTTTCTGTACAAATAATAAATGTTAGTTCATAGGTATGGTATGTCTCTTGTGACAGCTTCCATGAGTCCATTCCGTCTTAAGAGGCCGGGAATGTCTCTGCTTTTCCCTTAGAGCCACAGAAGATCAGGCACAGATGGAGTCACAGTTTTAGTTGGTGTGAACATTTCCTTCTGATCTGTTATCTTGATATCTGATAAACCTTGAGGTTTTGTCCTTTTAAAATGAATTAGTTGAACAGCTCACTGACTTCCGTAAACCTCAGGCGCGGGTTTCTTTTTTATCCGAGGAATGGATTGCTTAGGAGCTACTACATGTTTTGGTGCAATACAAGAAATGCCACATTTGACGTGAAAAGTGTGGTATTCGTCGATTGTATGTACGTTAAAATCAGCGTTATCGTACACCTGCTGTGTAAAGCATGGCAGGTCAATTTTCTGCGGATCGCCTGCAAATGCTGACACTTCCAGGCGAACAGCTTCTGTATAGGATGAACAAAACCCCAAAGAGGAAACTACATCAACCTATTTTATTAAGCCGTACTTTTTGTAGAGAAAACGGCCAACCCTGCAAGGACTGGTGAGACCAACTATGTGGACCTTACTGCCGCTACAAGACTTTAAGCAAGAGCGTTGCTTGTCTGGAAGTGTCAGCAATCGCAGGCGATCCGCAGAAAATTGACCAGCCGTGCTTTACACAACAGGTGTACGAAAACGCTGATTTTAACCCTTTCTATGCTAGGCCTTAATTTGCATGTTGGTCCCTCAATCCCAAAGGTTTTTTCATGCTTAGAGTCCCATTGCCTTGTATATACGTCGCATACAAATAAACACATAAATGACCAAAACATGTTTTTTTTAACCAACTTAAACGTTTTCTTTTCAAAAGTACTCATCAGAGAGCAAAAACAACTTGAAAAACGTAACTAACTTACGCTTCACCTTCAATATACCTTCAAGATACCTTCTAGCAGGTACCTATAAGCGTTGTCGCCAGTGCTACAATATAGAATATATCTAAAATATGTGAATAAATATATACGGCAATGGGTCCGCACAGTGATGTGGGAGGGAGTCCCACATCACTGGGTCCGCATGACCTGTCTTAGGTGCCAACATTTTGAGGCTTTGGGAACAATAATCTAACATTTTCGGACATATTTCTACGGCATTGGGACACCAATAAGTCTAAAATTTTATAAGCAACGCATATTTTCGGCTTTGGTAAATTGACACCATAACACCATGAACGTATATATACGGCGGCTGGGAATATAGACCCACTTTTTCAAAAACATATATATGCTGCGTTGGGACAGAAAGGGTTAACGTACATACAATCGACGGATACCACACTTTTTACGTCATGGGTGGCATTTCTTGTATTGCTCCAAAACATGCAATAGCTCCTAACCAATCCATTCCTCGGCTAAAAACTAAACCCGCACCTGAGGTTTATGGAAGTCAGAGAGCTGTTCAACTAATACATTTTGAAAGGACAAAACCTCAAGGTTTATCAGAAATTAAGATCCGAAGGGAATGTTCACACCAACTGAAACTGTGACTCCATCTGTACATGATCTTCTGTGGCTCTAAGGGAAAAGCAGAGACATTCTCGGTATTTTAGGATGGAATGGATTCATGGAAGCTTTGAGAAGAGACATACCATATTCATATTATAAACTAACATTTATTATTTGTACAGAAAACTAGGAGAAATTTATCAAATGACAGCATTCTAATAAAAACTAAAATTTTGGAATGTAAAAAGTGGGTTTTGCCGAGACCGTTAAAAATTGGCAATTTTCAACTCGCACTTTAGACCGAACGGTTTGTCTGAAAAAAAAAGTAAATAGTGATATTTGTAGATAATTTTAAGTACTTTAATTTCTGTTAACAGACAATTTACTAAAAGTTAATAGTTTTCGAGATTTGAGCAAAAAAGCGGAAAAAAGCTTAAATTATTCGATTTTTTCAATGTTCCTTCAAGAAATTTTTCCGGCAAAATCCATATATAATGAAAGAAATCAGAACTACCCCAAAACTTTCCCATTGGGGAGCTCGTAGAGTACAAATTGACTGAATCATTGTCAATCATCCAGATTTGGACACTAAATAAGCAATATGGCTCTACAAGTTTTAAACAAATAAATGAACATAATGAAATATGAAATGAATAAAATGCAGATGGTAAAGAAACAGCAAGATATAATCTTCAAGAATGTATATTTGGCAGAAAATGTAGGTATACAATACCTTGCAAATTTCGATGTCGCGTTTCTCTCCTGTCATCCATATCCCAAAATTCCATAATTTCAAATCACTAGCACATTTTCAAACAGAATTTTTTCTATATCGTTCATACCCGCAATTCTTAACTTTCGACGGTGATTATTTTAACATAACGGCCTTTACATAATACTATATCCAAAACGAACTTTTGCCTTGAGAATACCGTTCAATTACGTATCAATTTATTAATTTTATAAATAATTAATCAGTATAGAAACATGCGATCATTTCTACATAAATACGTCTGCTTAACTGTTCCGGTGTTGGTTCAAAATATGTGAAGCGTAGACAGAAGAAAATTGCTACAATATACCACCACCCCAGAGTTTCTGGTTGCTTGGTTACCACTATATTACTTGTAAGCTAGCCAACGGGGTAGTTTAATTCTTTTTTAAAATTGATGGACAGGTGATCAACTTGGGTTGATAATGGTAGTAGTCATCCATCAAATAAGAGATAAACAAATTAAAGACAACAAATAATTTTTTTTATTATTACTATTATCCCCTAGAGTCTAGAGAGATCTGCAATCTGCTTCGTAGGCAATAAGAGTTTTTTCTGAAAATGAAGCTGATGACATGTAGAGTATCATTCCAATGAAAAATCTCTTTTAAAGTTATGTAAACCTGAGTTAAACATCGTTTATGTGAATTTATAAACATTTGCTTTAAAAACTAAAGTCTGTGTGATGTAGATAGGTGAATGGCAGTAGACGTTTTAAGGCAAGCGTCCACAGGTCCGCATCGTACGTATCGGACGGATCGCATCAAACGGATTAATTGTTCATATAGTCCTGTCGCCAGGGGGGGGTACAACGGCCTCCTTTATTCAGATGGACTTACCCAAGTTTTTTTCATGTATTTTGACCCGTAGAATACGATTTTTTTGGGTAACAGTTGATCCGGATGTCGATAAGATTGTTATTGACCAAGAACTTGAGGAATTACATAACCGCGATCTCTCGCAAAACAAAACATTTTTTGGTATTTTTTGGGTCATTCTAAGCAAAACATGTTTCTACAATTTTTTTCGTAGGAGGGCTAGTTTTCGAGATAACTGCGGTTAAACTTTCAAAAAATCGAAAAATTGCAATTTTTTAACCCGAATAACTTTTGATTAAAAAATAAAATAGCCAGTCTGCTTACTGCATTTGAAAGTTTAAGTCAAATTATATCGGGTTTAATTATTTGCATTGCTAAAAATTTATTTTTTTATTGTTTAACAAAGCTATAAACACATAGTGTTTCCCGTGCCTTTACATGCACTTTAACGCATGCTACGTAGAAATAGCCTCGATTGCACTAGTACCTATTCTACCTACTCGTTAGATTTTAAATGAGAAATCATAGAAAACATCACTCACGCACTAGGTGTTTGTAGCTTTGTTTAACAATAACACAATAAATTTTTAGCAATGCAAATAATCAAAACCGATATAATTTGACTTGAACTTTCAAAGGCGCTAAGCAGAATTGCTATTTTATTTTTTAATCAAAAGTTATTCGGGTTTAAAAATTGCAGTTTTTCGATTTTTTGAAAGTTCAACCGCGTTTATCTCGAAAACTGAGCATCCTACGGGAAAACTTGTTAGAACATTTTTTACTTAGAATGACCCAAAAAATACAAAAAAATGTTTTGTTTTGTGAGAAACCTCTGTTATGTAATTCCTCAAGTTCTTGGTCAATAACAATCTTATCGACATCCGGATCAACTATTACCCAAAAAATTCGTATTCTACGGGTCAAAATACATGAAAAAAACTTGGGTAAGTCCATCTGAATAAAGGAGTCCGTTGTACCCCCTCTGGCGACAGGACTAATACTGCGTCCACTGTATCGGCAGCAATCGGATTGCCGATGCCTACCTGCGGAAAGTGTTTATGAGAATGGATGAAAGCGATAAAGAATAAGTCATTATTACTTGTTTGTTAGCAGAAGAGGAAGAAGGAGAAAAAATCTAGAAAAGGAAGCATAATTTTTGAATATACAACATATTCAACAAGAAATCGAAACATGGAGAATATCACACACTATCACATTTTTATTCACTTTGTAAACCGATTCTCTCGGTAGACCGCACGCTATAGAAGAAACACGACAGTAGACCGCAGTAGCACGTGTTTTTCTAATTAATTATACATTTGAGTATAAAGGAATACAGAAAGTTGTTACAATTTGATTTAAATGGAAAATAGTAACTATATCAGTAAAAGTTTGTTTAACGATTAATCAAAGTTGCCTTTCTGAAATCGGTAAAACACTTTCTGCGGTTTTTAACTATTTGTAACAAACACACTTTGCTTGCTTTTTCATTTTTTGTGAGGGACGATGAAATGTCTTGCATCAATTTTACACCTCTCTCAGTAACATAATTAACAACTCTAATATGTTTTAAAAAGTTCATTGCTTTAAGATAGTCTTTGTTCTCCTCTTATGTTTGTACTGGAGTTTTCAGCCTACTATTTTCCATTTCCGTAAATGTGTAACAGCGTTGTGTCTTCCTTTATATTCAAATATACAGGGTGTAACAAAAATACAGGTCATAAATTAAATCACCTATTCTGGGACCAAAAATAGTTCGAATGAACCTAACTTACCTTAGTACAAATATGCACATAAAAAAAGTTACAGCCCTTTGAAGTTACAAAATGAAAATCGATTTTTTCGAATATATCGAAAACTATTAGAGATTTTTTATTGAAAATAGACATGTGGCATTTTTATGGCAGGAATATCTTAAAGAAAAATTATAGTGAAATTTGTGCACCCCATAAAAATTTTATGGCGGTTTTGTTCCCTTAAATCCCCCCAAACTTTTGTGTACGTTCCAATTAAATTATTATTGTGATAGCATTAGTTAAATTCAATATTTTTAAAACTTTTTTGGCTCTTAGTATTTTTTCGACAAGGCAGTTTTTATTGAGTTGCGGCTTCTTTTCTAATATGTTTGCATAAAAATTTTATGGGGGTTTTGTTCCTTTAAACCCCCCAAATGGTTGTGTACGTTCCAATTAAACAATTACTGCGATACCAGTAGTTAAACACAGTGTTTTTAAAACTTTTTGGGTTCTTTGTATTTTTTCGATAAGGCACCTTTTATCGAAATGTAGCTTCTTTTTTAATATGGTTCAAAATATACCTAAAAATGTAAATCATAAATAAATTTTCCTATTATGATCAAGTCTCCATAATCGTATTTGGCCATATACAAATATGTGGTGGATTTGACAAATATGCAAAATATCTCGATAAAAACTGACTTTTCGAAAAAGTACTAGGAGGCAAAATTTTTTTTAAAACATTGTGTTTAACTAATGGTACTACAATAATAATTAAATTGGAACGTACACAAAAGTTTGGGGGGGTTTAAAGGAACAGAACCCCCATAAAATTTTTATGGGGTGTTTAAATTTCACTATAATTTTTTCTTAAGATACTACTATCATAAGAATGCCATATGTTCATCTTCAATAAAAAATCTCCAATAGTTTTCGATATATTGGAAAAAATCGATTTTCATTTTGTAACTTCAAAGGGCTGTTTTTCAAAGTTAGGTTCAATCGAACTATTTTTGGTCCCAGAATATGTGATTAAATTTATGACCTGTATTTTTGTTACACCCTGTATAATTAGTTAGAAAAACGTGTTTATTTTTTTAACGAGAATAATCTTCATAGTTATACTCGAAATATCTTGAGAAAGACCAATAAACATGAAAAATAAGTAATGTGTATGACATTTTAATCTTCATAATCAACTTATCATGGCCTGTGATATTTTTTCTGAATATACCTATGTATAAAATAAAAGTTAAAACTGAGTTTACTTGTCTGATTACTACAAAAAGTTATACATTAAAAACAATTATACATATTAAATGCGAGCGGGGTGCGTCCACTGATCGGCATTCCGTATGATTCATCGGCACGCATCGCAAAAGTTGCCTCTCAAAGCAACCCTTCGGCATTCCCGATGATGCGATCCGTACGATGCAGATCAATACATAAGTTTTTGTACAAGGCAAACTAAAATCCGTTGCGTACGATGCGGGTCTGTGGACGCTTGCCTTTAGCCTACGGACTTCATTGGCATCGCGCACGTTTAGTTTGGTAGCTAACCGATTTGGTTTACTGACACTCTTCCACTATAATTGACACTAAAACGATGTATAGCCATATACATCATGTATAGCCAAACCATCTTTGATGGATTCTAAAGGGATATCATGCTGAATGATTTCGTTACTGACGTAGTAGGGCACTGGCGATATGGGGTCGGCGAAAGAGGTACCTGGTGAACTGTATCCCTGTAGACACGTCGTCTCCTGGAGTTTTATGGAAATTCATTATGAAAATCGTTGAAACTTGTTATTCCAAGGTTGTTGAAGTCGCTGAACACGAATATTGCTTCGGCGATGCTGTAAGAGGTACCTGGTGCCCGCTATCTATGTCATCTCATGGAGTTTTATGAAAATTCGTTATGGAAATAGTTGAAATTAATTATCTCGCGGTTTTTGAGATCATATTGCATCGAAGATGCTGTACGAGGCGCCTGTTGCCCGGTATCTACGTCGTCTGTTGGAGTTTTATAGAAATTCGTTATGAAATTCAACAGTGAGTAACAATAACAGTAAGTTGTTTTAAAAGGTAAAGTTTTCAATCCTAATAGCAACATTTATAATATTGAAAAATATTAAAAATATTACTAAAAGATTTTTAAATTGAAAACTTATTGGTCCATTCCCCTGGTGACACCTCCAAGGCTTCTACAATATGCAAGCCAGATGGATGCTGCAGTGAAGACAAAAGGGAAGGAATTCTACACTATGCAATTCACAACCCCCGTCTGCAGCTTGATAAAGTTATAACGGAAAATGGACCTAGTTACTCTATAGGAGTAATACTAATATAAAATAAAAATAAAAATGTATACCATTTTTATTCAGTTGCAATGCGAAGGCAAAACAATCTTATTTTTCACTTAGAACAGGGAGCGCAGTCCAGCACTCTGAGTCGACGATTTTCGACTCTTATTGGAGTCATCATCGGAGAGGCGTAGGCCTGCTGCTCCATACTCGAAGTGACCAACCATGAAAGTTTATCTCCACATTGCAACTGATGTGTATGGATTAGGTGACTTGCGTTATCTGGCAATTGAAAGGTAAAGTTTTCAATCCTAATAGCAACATTAATAATATTGAAAAATATTACTAAAAGATTTTTAAATTGAAAACTTATTGGTCCATTTCCCTGGTGACACCTCCAAGGCTTCTACAATATGCAAGCCAGATGTATGCTGCAGTGAAGATAAAGGATTGAAAACTTTACCTTTCAATTGCCAGATGATGCTAGTCACCTAATCCATACACGCCAATTGCAATGTGGAGATAAACTTTCATGGTTGGTCACTTCGAGTATGGAGCAGCAGGCCTACGCCTCTCCGATGATGACTCCAATAAGAGTCGAAAATCGTCGATTCAGAGTGCTGGACTGCGCTCCGTATTCTAAGTGAAAAATAAGATTGTTTTGCTTTTGCATTGCAACTGAATAAAAATGGTATACATTTTTATTTTTATTTTATATTAGTATTACTCCTATAGAGTAACTAGGTCCATTTTCCATTGGAACTTTACCAAGCTGTAGAAGGGGGTTGTGAATTGCATAGTGTAGAATTCCTTCCCTTTTGTCTTCACTGCAGCATCCATCTGGCTTGCATATTGTAGAAGCCTTGGAGGTGTCACCAAGGAAATGGACCAATAAGTTTTCAATTTAAAAATCTTTTAGTAGTATTTTTAATATTTTTCAATATTATTAATGTTGCTATTAGGATTGAAAATTTTACCTTTCAATTGCCAGATGACGCTAGTCACAACCTAATCCATACACGTCAGTTGCAATGCGGAGATAAACTTTCATGGTTGGTCACTTCGAGTATGGAGCAGCAGGCCTACGCCTCTCCGATGATGACTCCAATAAGAGTCGAAAATCGTCGATTCAGAGGACTGGACTGCGCTCCGTATTCTAAGTGAAAAATAAGATTGTTTTGCCTTCGCATTGCAACTGAATAAAAATTGTATACATTTAAAAAAAAAATATTTCGAAATTTTTTTCAGCGTTAATAATAATTTTTTTAGATATAGGCTATTGATTATATTCAAAATAAGATAGCTAAAAGGAACTACAACGTTAACGGGGTTTTATTGTTTCATATGGTCAATGGACATCTATATATGAAAAAACCGCGGAGTGCTACCATATAAAGGGGTGCGTTTTTGAGAAATGGGTGAATTAGTCCCTGGGCACAGGTTACATTAGGGTGAGTTCTATGCACTTTTGGTATAAACATACCTACATAAAAATTGTTCCTGGTTAAATTTCCTATCTAAATATCGCTTTTTAAAGTCAATGATACTTTTTTTTACAAAAATATATTCAAAAGAAAAAGCACAAAGAAACCCAAAAGAAAGAAATTTTGTTTTTTGTCCCATAACTTTTGTCCACGAGGATATAGGTATAGACATTGCTTTACAGAAAAAAAATCTAGATATTTCTTCTTTAAAATGTTGTGTAGTAGAGGTAATTAGGATTTATAGTTTTCGAAATATGATTTTTCAAAGTTCGCCACTCACAGCAATTTTGGGCAATTTTCCTTGTAATTTCGCAAATATTGTTCTGTAACTTTTTTCCACGTAACTTTAGGTATATGAAATACACGTAATAGAAATAGAAATCAATTAGCTTTAAAATGGTCTACTGTCTAACGTTGTACGACTTTTTTTTAAAGAGATTATGGTTTTTCAAAGTTTTATACTTTTAACGATTTTTTATAATATAATATAAAAATAAAATTATATTATTATATGATATATTGTATATTATATTGGCCATGAGCCGATGGGTAGAGGGGATTTGACAGCTTTCGCCAGCGCTGTTAGTGGCAGTTTTGTGCATTTATCTGATAAATTTAAATGGCGCGCCATGGGTAGAGGAGAGGGGATTTGACGGTTTTCTCCAGCGCTGTTAGTGCAGCGTTGCCACATTTAGTAGATTTCTACTTTTTTGGTAGATTTTTGATATTTTTTAAAAAATTCTAGTAGGCAATAATTTTTAGTAGATTTTTGGTATATTTCAACATTTCCTTATGACAAAAATAAAATTTGCTTTTTAATAGTATTTACCCCATTTCTAAATTAATTTTTAGACATTTTGTTACAATTTCCCAATGTCATTACCGAAAATAAGATACAGGGGTGGGATTCTGTGTACAATCGCTAACACCGCCGACCGCTTTCTATCAATGTCAATATATTTGAATTTTTAGTTTTAATTCAAATATTTTCTGGTTTTACTAAGTGTCACTTCAGCATCAACTAGCAAAACTAGAAAATAATTCAATTAAAGCTAAAAATTCAAATATTTTCACGACAATTGACATCGATAGAAAGCGAAGTGTAGATATCTACAGTGCACGGAATCTAGCTCCAGGACGTAGATGATGAATATTAAACAGAAATGAAACTGGATTCTGGTGTAACAAACTTGTAGATTTCAAGTAGCAGTGCAATCAGTACCTATTTCAGGTGTTATTGAAGAGTTCTGGCATTCGGTGAGCCTGTTAGAAGCTAACGATGGAAAACTAAAATATCTAAATATTAAAATTATAATATATGTAACTTTGCAAAACAACAAATGTTGTGTTTGCGTGTTTCTAATGTAACATGCGAAATAATTGTTTGAAGAATATGATCCAGACATGCAGATGTTAAAATCAGTGGATGATAAAATATTATATACAAATATTAAATATAAAACTGATAAAAATTAATAATAGTTGGTCATTTTTTCCCCAGTTAAAATATAAAAAAGTTTGGTTTTTGTTTACAAACAGTCATATTAATTTCTAGTTAAACTCCCTCTGTGGCTCAGTGGTAAGAGCGCCTACCTTTGGATCGAAAGGACCGAATGGTCGTGAGTTCGAATCTCACCAGGGTAGAGAATTTTTCTTTTATTATAAATTAATAAATGAAAATAGTTTCTATCCTTGTGGGATCGGTACCCACCGGAGGGACCGCAGACGTTCGGATACAATTAGCGTCTCTGCAAAGACAATGACATCGACTTTGCAAAGTAACAAGACACTTACTAAACACACACACTACACATAACACTAGCTACCTAATTGGTAAAATCCACTGTACCATCACCATGCCAATGCCCATTAGTTGTCGAGGCATTAGCTAAATAAAAAAATTTCTAGTTAGTCAGCTGTTATTTTTATTATAGAAAGTTCTAAATTATATACAAATATATTAATAAAGTTTTATAGTATATTGTATTTTAGTTTTTGATAAGTAGATTTTAGTAAGCTAAACTTACAGTAGATTTTCTAAATAAAATGTGGCAACGCTGTGTTAGTGGCAGTTGGCAGTTTTGTTTTGTGCATTTGATAAACTTTATAAACTGAAATGGCGGATAATACGGATTTTTCAAAAAAGAAAACAGGATATTGCAGCTGTTGTATTGATTCATGTAAAAATACTGAATATAACAGTACTGGATGCATTTATTATATTCGGAAACATTGCGTACATGTCCTGCATCAACTAAATCCTTTCCTTTTTTGGTGTTGCTGATTGAAATTGGATATCATGGGAAATAAGACTTGAATCCAATATGTTTAATATCCATTTTGATAGAATTCAAACAAATTACAATTCATACAAATTACAAATTTTAATAAGCAAATCAGTAAGCACACAAAAATAAACAGAGGTAACATTTAAAATGTTAAATAATTCATTTAAACTTATTCTTTTTCTCAATGGTCTCTTGCGTAATAAGTCATCCAGTCGCACGAACTTATATATTTAATATTAAAATTATAATGAATAAAATAAAAAAACATAATTAATTTTACTATTAATTCTGTGTATTCATTTAGTAATCAGGTTACAATAATATTTCAGTTCATAATTTGTGTCTTTCTAGATAAGTATCTATTTTTCTCGTTTTGTATATTTCACATACATAAATTTTATCAGAAAAGTATAAGTTTCAAACCGCGAGATTGCGCTACCGTCGAAACTCACAGCCAATAATATTATATTATATATAGTATATATAATATAATATTATATTATATAATATATAATACCTAATATAAAAAAAATATTATTTTTTACATTTTTTACGATTATTTTTGAAATTTCTCATTATAACTTTTTTTCTTCTACATTTAGGTATATATTATATTATATAATAAAAAAAGCTTATTTTGTTTACTTTAAAATTTTGTATTACAAAAAATTCGAGGATTATTTTTGAATAAGATATTATTTTTCAAAATGTAATAAGTACTTGCAACGATTTTTGATTTTAGGATTATTTTTTAAATTTCTCATTATAACTTTTTTTTTCTTGTACATGAATATACATGAATTATTAATATAAAATATTGCTGAATAAAGAGGGCTTACTTTCTGTTCTTTAAAATGGTGTATCATCTATATTTAAATAATGGAAACCGAGTGATTCTTTGATATTTTTTTACCTGTATTATTTAAAATTATTTCTTTTACAAAAATTACATAAACATTAGTCTTAGAAAACATCACTTTAGTTAAAATTATTTAAACGTTGACATTTAAAAAATTTCAAAATCAAAGTCCATCTCTTCGTTAGCATTAGCTTCAATATCTTCCTCTGACACCTCAGTTATCTTAGAGTCCCACAATTAGTACCCATGCACATGCACCCTTTGCAGAATATTGAAAAACTAATTCCTATCTTCCTACAACCGCAGTTTTTTGTACATCCTTCGGTACATTTACATCTATTTTTTCAAGCAAAGCTTGTGGTGCAGGAGCTTTGACAGTAAATATTGGAATTAATCCATATTTTGAAGTTTGCCCGGCCGAGTCAAGTGGATCCAAAATATTACCTATAAAAAATAAGATTCAATCATAACACACAATCACATAAAAAAGTTATAAGGAGAAATTTAAAAAATAATCCTAAAATCAAAAATCGTTGCAAGTACTTATTACATTTTGAAAAAGCATATCTTATTCAAAAATAATCCTAGAATTTTTTATAATACACCATTTTAAAGTAAACAGAATAAGCTTTCTTTTTTATTATATAATATATACCTAAATGTAGAAGAAAAAAATTTATAATGGGAAATTTAAAAAATAATCGTAAAAAATATAAAAACTTGTTAAAAGTATAAAATCTTGAAAAAGATAACTTCTTTAAAAGAAGTCGTACAACATTATACAGTAGAACATTTTAAAGGTAATTGATTTCTATTCCTCTTACATGTACCATTGCATATGCCTAAAGTTGCGTAGAAAAAAGTTACAGAAAAATATTTGCGAAATAACAAGGAAAATTGCCCAAAATTGCTGTGAGTGGCGAACTTTGAAAAATCATATTGCGAAAACTGTAAATCCTAACGACCTCTACTAAGCATCATTTTAAAGAGAAAATATGTAAGTTTTTTTTCTGTGAAGCAATGTATATACCTATATCCCCGTGGACAAAAGTTATGGGACAAAAAACAAAATTTCTTTCTTTTGGGTTTCTTTGGGCTTTTTCTTTTGAATATATTTTTGTAAAAAAAGTATCTTTGACTTTAAAAAGTTATATTTAGATAGGAAATTTAACCAGGTACAATTTTTATGTAGACGTGTTTGTACCAAAAGTGCATAGAACTCACCCTAATGTAACCTGTGCCCAGGGACTAATTCACCCATTTCTCAAAAACGCACCCCTTTAAATGGTAGCACTCCGCGGTTTTTTCATATATAGAGATTCATTGACCATATGAAGTAATAAAACCCCGTTAACGTTGTAGTTCCTTTCTATAGTACATAATCAATAGCCTAATATAAAGATGTCAGAACCTCGAGTATATGATTAAAACTGTCAGTTGCCTTAAAAACCCCGGCATAACAAGTTTCAACCAATTTTATTACGAATTTTCATAAAATTCCCGGAGACGACGTAGATTCAGCGCACCAGGTACCTCGTACAGCATTTTCGTTGCACTATTCGTGTTCAGCGATATCAAAACCCCAAGATAATAAATTTCAACTACAGTAGAACCCCTCTAATCCGTCACCCTCGGGACTAGGAGTATGATCGGAACGCAAAAAAGGTCGGATTATTAGAAAAAGTCATTAAATACGTATGTACAAGAAAAAAGCCTGTATTATTCTCTTCAGTGATATAATAACCATACACATGTACATAATTATATTGCATTAAAATGCCAGAATTCTTTGTTATGTATTTATTAAATTAATTGCAAAAGAAAGGTACATATGTACTGAAAAAATTAGTAGTCTACTTGGAAAAAAAGTCAGTGATAGATTTCTGTTTACAAGACGAAATTCTGGACTTAGCTGCAATGTTTCTCCAATTTTTGATCCACAAGATGTCCATCGGTGTTGATGCTGGATTCTGCTCTATGTACTGAAGGCCGATTTCAAATGCATTCTTGGCATCGGTGTTTGAAATCTGGATAGGAGGCTCGTCAACATCACTGTCGGATTCTGAGTTCACGTTTTTATCACCATTATGTTCCAAAACCGCGGCAACAATGTCGTCATCATTCAGCACTTCACTGGTTTCGCAGTTTTTGTCGCATTGTTCAATCCACTCTTCAACTTCACCAGCAGGGATTGAATTATTCAGGGTTTGAAGATTTTTAACGATTTCCTGCATGTCGTTTTGCTCATCTTCGATCTGGTCAATTGCGGTCATAACTTCTGGCCAAAGCTTACGCCAAGATTTTCTTAGCGTGTCAGGATTCAGTTCTGCCCATGACTCAGCCATTGTATAGATAGCATCTTTAATGTTGAAGGATTTCATGGCTTGAAAAATGTCATATCCTTCTTCGGATTTTTCTAAGATAGAACTTATGTATTTTCGGCGATAACGCCTCTTAAAACATTCTATCACTCCCTGGTCCATTGGCTGGATAAGTGATGTGACATTTGGTGGGAGGAAGATAGCTTTTATATCTCCTTTTACTAAATCCTCCTCAGAGGGATGCGATGGTGCATTGTCCAATAGCAGTAGAGCTCGAACGGGAAGATTTTTCTTTTTCAAATCCTTCTCAACACATGGCACAAACTCGTCAAAAAACCACGATTTGAAAATATTGCAGTCCATCCAAGCAGATTTTTGATTGCGGTAATAAACCGGCAATGATGATAAATTGATGTTTTTGAAAGCCCTGGGCTTCTTAGATTTGCCTATAACAAACAGGGAAAGCTTGTGTGTACCGTCGGCATTGCTACAAGGAGCAACAGTTAACCTATCTTTTAAGAGTTTAGTTCCCGCTACGGTTTCATTTGGCGCACTTAAGGTTTTACTGGGAAGCATTTTGTAATTTAGGCCTGTCTCGTCTATGTTATAGACTTGGGAAGGTAACAGTTCATTTTCTTTTACGATTTCTTGAAACTTCACCGAAAACTCGTTAGCCGCCTCAGCATCAGCAGATAATTTTTCACCACAAATTGAGATAAACCGGATACCATGACGGGTTTTACAGCGATCAATCCAGCCTTCACTAGCTTTAAACTCACTTCCGACTTCTAGTTTTTTGTGCAAAATTATTGCCTTTTCTTTTATGATTGGGCCAGATATCGGAGTTCCCTTCCTTCTTTCTTGGCTGAACCACATCCATAATGCACTATCAAGCAGTTCAAGTTTAGGCTTTTTCAATGTTTTTCGATTCTTAAGAGCGTTTTCTCCATCTATCGTCATTGTATGTGATTCAATGTCTTTCCGATTTTTTCTCCAATCCTTAATTGTTGTCACGCCTACGTTCAGTTCCTTGGCAATTTTTTGTAGTGATTCACCTTTATCCAGCCTTTGAAGCACTGCAAGTTTTTCACTTAACGAAAGAGTAATGTGTTTACGTTTCGCGGACATTTTGAAAACATATGTACACACCACAAGGTTCGAAATAACACTGAAAGAATTGCGAGCAGGCACTGAAGGAATTTGCCGGGGCATGCGGGCAGGTCGGATTACCCGGAGCGTCGGACCATCCGAGGGCGGATTAGAGGGGTTCTAATGTATTTTCATAACAAAATTCCATCAAGCTCCAGGAGATGACGTAGATACCGGGCACCAGGTACCACGTACAGCATCGACGAAATGTTCAGCGACCCCAAAAACCTCGGGATAACAAGTTTCAACGATCTTCATAATGAATTTCCATAAAACTCCAGGAGTCGACGTGCATACTGGGATACCGGGCACCAGGTACCTCTTGCAGCTTCGCAGACTCTATATGCCTGTTCAGCGACCTCAAAAACCCCTGAATATGAAAATTGAACTCATTCCCATGATTATTTTCCGAGTTGTGAATTTTTATTTAGTGAACACTTTGAGATGCACTTTGGAAAATGCATTTTCCGCATACAAGAATGCAATTTGCCTTTGTCCCTCATGCCAAGTGTTCAAAAATTATTCTGAAGCTCTTCCTAATCGAATGCAGAAGGTTTCAGACTAGTATTCAGACTAGTTTTAACGTTCCTAGAGGTTGATGTTGGATCAGTGTGGGACGTCAAAATGGCGTATCATCAGCAAATATCGCAACAGTGGTTGTAGGTCGAGATGATGGCACGTATGTAGTATACAGTGTGTCCACGGATGGGATGCCCAAGAGGAAACACTTTTTTATTTTCAATTTTAGCGAAAAATGCCATTCTTGATAAAAAGTTTTGCTTGTTCTAAAACCCCATAAAACGAAATAAAATTCGAGTTTTTTAAATCCTGCTAAATTTTGTAGCCAATTTTATGTACATCCCTATAAGCAGTGGCGTGCTGGCCATATACATGAATCGGTGCAATCACCGAGAGGCCGCGGCCTCTTGAGGCCGGTCAAATAGGTTTTCACAAATATTTTTAGATGTAATAAAAAAAATATTTTTTAAATTTCTAATCGGATGTTAATTTTGCTAATAATATTAATAAAATATTTAAAATAATTTATTTTTTTTTAATTGTGAAATACAGTTTAAGTAAATGAATAAGACTCTATAGTCTATATACATAAATAGATTGCTACAGATAATATTATTTATTTTCATACACACAAGTATATTTATGGTTTTCCAGTTTCCTTCAAACATGTATGTACTCTGCAGAATAAAAAATGGAAAAACGTCTTGCACATTTTTGACCGAATTATTGGAAGTTTCGAAAAACGATTTGATCAAGACAAATCAAATCGTTTTATGATGATCTAAGCACTCTACATCCTAGAAATTTTGATACAATAAAAAATGGTATACTGAAAAATTGAGAAATTTTTATCCTACCATATCTGCGACTGCAATTAGAGAAGAACTTGTGGATTTTTCTGATAAATGGATTGTATTAAAAATAGGATTTTGCAAAATACATACTGATATTATAGAAGATCGAGCTAATGATGAATATTTTCAGTCTACAGAAAATATGAAGGATGATAATATGACATTATTAATCTAAGTGAAAATGAATATGAAGTAACAAATGACAATGTTGATATCGTGAAAACTTCACCTCCGTGTGGTACTAAAAAGTATAAAGATTGTATAGCTTGCTGTTACGCTGTTTTGCATAAGTACAACTTATATCAGTGTGCTGTGTGCTTATCCAAATTTAAATAGTATAATATAAAGCATTTATTAATTCTTTCGGTGACACCAGTATCTTGCAAAAATTTTTTAACATTGAAATACATAAAAAATCGGTTAAGAAGTACTTTAACACAAGATCACTTTTATGCTAATGGCTATAGAAAAAGAAGCTTTGTATGAGCTTAAAAATGATGGAATAATCGACGTATTTGCTCAAAAATCTATTTTCTCAATTATTGCGTTGTATTAAGATTTTAAATATTTTTAAATTAAAATATTTGCACTCTACTTGCATTTATACTCTCTTGTATAATTAATTTACTAAAATAATTGAGCTTAATACATAATTGAAAAATTCTCAAAGTTTTATATTACTTTTATCTTAATTACATCAAATTAATATTATATTTATTCAGGAAATTATGGTTTCTGCGATACTGCGTACAATATTGTCATACATGTCGTTTATTATTTGTAAGATTATTATTCTTCTTAAATGAAAAAATATAGCAAATTTAAAAAATCATTGAATTCGAAGTTTTATGTTTGATTCAAAAATAATTTATATTTTTGTTTTTTTTTTTAATAACGAATAAAACATCCTGATAATAGAAGGTAAAATGAGGATGGGAGGCCGCTTTTCTATAAAATCACCGGGCTGCTTGAAAAGTTCCAGCACGCCACTGCCTATAAGTTTTTTGCACTAAGTTTGAAATTGTATCAATAATAACTTGGGAGATAAACCCTTTCGCTTCTTTGGATTATGAAGCTAGACTTTGTCGTTCTTCTTGAAACATAAAATTATTTAATAATTAAATAATTATTAATCCAATAATTTTAATATTGAAATTTATCACATTATAAATTCTTTAGTGAACGCTTAACATTGTCGAAAAAATGACAATTCGCAAATTATTTATCGGAGTTGACAGTTACTTACTAAGCTACATTGTGGCTTGGCAACACTAGATAATTGTTGCGATTTCGAACTTAGTGCAAAAATTTATAGGAATTTACATAAAATTGGCTACAAAATTAAGCAGGATTTGAAAAACTTAAATTTCATTTCGTTTTATGGGGTTTTAGAACAAGCAAAACTTTTTATCAAGAATGACATTTTTCGCTAAAATTGAAAATAAAAAAGTTTTTCCTCTTGGGCACCCCATCCGTGGACACACTGTATAATAGGTACAGGATCGATCCAAGTACGCTACCTTGTGGAGTTCCTGAATTTATTGGATGCAACTCCGTATATTCACTTTCAGATTTTATTTGGAAGTGCCTATCTGTCAGGTATGATTTTAGAAGTTGAAAGTGGGGATGGGGCAGGGCAGTATCTTTAGATTAACTTGCAATCCTTCATGCCACACCTTGTCAAAAGCCTAAGATATATCGAGGAAAGCTGCTGAATAAAATATTTTACTATTCAGGTCCTTATTGATTTGATTTACCACTCTATGAACTTACTCTATTGTCCTGTGTTTATTGCGGAACCCGAATGCGTAATCCGGAATTATCTTCTTTTCATCTATTATAGTTTTTAGTCTTTTAACATAAGAGCTTTTCAAAAACCTTGGAAAGAATTGGCAGTAGACATATCGGTCTATATGAAGACAACTCTTCTGTTTTATTCTTCCCGGGCGTGGATATCATAACGATCTGAACAACTTTCCAGATGCTATGGAAATAATTTATAGTCGTAATGTAGAATTTTTCCAGATGCCAAATAGAAACCAGGACCTCTTTTTATGTTAATTTCTTCCATAATTATGTGTATAAGTTCTCTAATAATGAACTTAATAATAAAGTTTTTTGTTTTTTTCTTTTTATGTACAGATTAACAATCAACGTCAGAAACTAAGATTCCAGAGATATATTTCGGGAAATAGTATCACGTTAGTTGTTTTACAAAGATTCTAAACCCTTGTTCATTTTCCCACCCCCGTACCCTATATTTCCCAAACATGTAAATATTTTTTATGTGACATTTGTGACGCATTACAATCGAACTCTGTCGGTCGACCATTTTTTAAAAGAGGTTAAAGATATCGACGATGATGATATCTAATATCCCTAATAGGGCTGAAGCACGCAAAAGTTTTATCTGTAATCAGTACGTCCAATGAGGGCGCGAATCAATAAAAGTAGGGGTGTCGCGGTTCTCAATTGGTGGGCAGAATGTTTATAAGGTAACCAATGACTAAGGAGGGATAGGATATGTACTATGTACGTTTTAACCTTTCTGATTTTTTAAAAAGCTTTACAGGGTTGAGTTATTTTGACGGAAAGATATTTTTAAATTATAGTTCAAAGAAAAAAACAATCACGAATAAACATGGCAATAACAGATACATGAACATAATATATATTATGTCGAATTCCACAGAATAGTGTCGCCATTCGGAACAAGGGTAATCTTTTCTTTTTTCGAAATTTGAAAAATTAAATGAGCGAAATAATTATAATTTTGGAGTGTAAAAATATCGCGACTTAAAATCACTTGGTAGGGGAGCAAAGTATGCTAAATGTGCAGTCACTCGAGCGTTATGGGGACCTATTGGGTTGTGAAGAGTAGGTCCTAAAACCAAAAAAAGTTAAGTATAGTTTTCCATTTTAGCGGGGCCTTTCCATTTTTAATTTAATTTTCCATTTCCAACAATCGTTTTTTTTAGATTATAGCGCCATCTATCCATAATTCGAAAAAATGTCTCGAATAAAAGTTACTTATTTTTACGTAAGGAATCCAAATCTGCAAAAAAATGTGGGCTACCATTTAAGATTTTAAAGTAAACCCCTACCCCACCTCTGTGGGGTAAAACAAATTTTGAAAGCAAACGTCAAAATATTTATATTTCATTTATTAACATTAAGAGGCTACAGTAGCGATCAACAGGTAGCCACAAACGCGTTCCAAGATTGCGGCTCTAATTTTAAATATTTTGTCGAGATATTTGGCACACATATTCGTAATATAATAAAGAATGGCGGTACAGAGCCCAATTTCAGAAGTATGTTAGTACGTGGAAATTACTCTGTAACTAAATAAAATATTGAAAAAAGGAGCCTGTACCGCCATTAAGAAGAAAAAAATAATAAACTTTCTTCAAATAAACTTTTTTATCCCATGCCTAGATTTTGTGTAATCTTGGAACTACTAAAAATTTTTATTTCTAATAAGAAATCGAACATATTATAACTAAATAACTAATTAGGCAACATAGAGAAATTATCACTGTCATTTTGACAAACCTGCGTTAGATTTTCTCTAATCTGTTCTGTCATCTTTATCTATATCTGTTCAGTGCAGTAGTGTGTTAATTTAAGAATTCGTTATTGTTGTTTCAGAGGAAAGAAGTGTTTATTGATAGTTAATTTATTATTATATTTGTTGTTGTATAAGTTGTTGGCCTCTTTGAAAGAATAGATTGTTGTTAAGTGTGAGTTTTAGTTATATGTAGGTAGGTAAGTATATTTTACGTAAAAATATTTCGAATTCTAATGCGAGTATATAAAGTTTTAGGAGGATTTTTTATTCTTAAAATATTATCAATAGTTTAACAAAATGGAAAAAGTAAATCAAACAAAAAATAAAGTGAAACCTTCCAAGAAAAAGTCCATTAAAAACCGTGCCAAAATTATGCGAAAATCGAAATTTGTTTCGCTTTACAACAAAAAATGATTATTTATTATTGTTTTATTATTAGATATTTCATGCACATACCTTTCTAAATACTTATCTTAACATAAAATTTTCACCCATTTTGGGTTATTTTCATAAATATGTATTTATTAATAATAAAATCGTTTTCTATTACTTCCATTTAGCGCGACTATGATATTGTCAAAATATTAATCTTGAAAATGTCAAAGATTACCACTGTTGCCAAAGTTTATGATACTATATCCCGAAGTTATATTTTGTTGCCACCTGTTGATTGCTACTGTTTACTCTTAATATTAATAGTACAATTTTAGACCAGGAACCGAAGCTTTTCACCTCGCAATTTTTACAGAATGGATCGATTTGCTTGAAAATTTGAGAATAAATCGCTGGTACCTATGATTAATGTGATTACTAATACATTTCCAGTGAAAATAATAACTCTTTGATAAGTGTTGGCAATGCAATTCTTTTTTATAAGCGGGTCTGCGAAGATTATAACTCCCAAAATATTTATAACGAAAAGATTTAGTTCATAATAGATGCCGACGAAAACAATTATTTCCCTTTCTGTTTCTGTGTCTGCCGACGAAAACAATTATTTCTGAGAACTTTTAGTAATTATAATTTTCGTCGACCCAAAAACAGAAATGATGTTTTTTGCTGATACTCCTCAAAAAATATTTTTTTTCGCTAACACTTTATTAGGGATTATAATTTTCACAATCATATAATCATAATCGAAAACAATATTTTTCGCGGCATTCATTGAAAGTTCTACTCTTACCGGCATTTTTCGGAGTTATACTTTTCGTAGGGGGCGGCGAAATAGTGGATAGTCCAAGGATCAAAATCTATATGATGCCGAAAGGCGCTTTTACCATGGGGGTGGTTGCCACCCCATCTTGTGGGTGGAAATTTTTTATTATATTTTGACCACAAAAGTTGATAAAAACATTCATTCTAAGCAAAGAATGTTCTATACATTCTTTTGATAAAATTAATAGTTTTCGATCTATTCGCTATCGAAAGTGTTAGTTTTATATCGAGAAAATCAATGTTTTCGATTTACTCATTTACGATTCACTCAATTTTTGTCGTAAAAAATTTTTTTCAAACCAAGTTCTTGGGAATTAAATAAGCTGCAATTTTATAATTTAAACATTTTTTCGTATACCCTATTCCACGAACATACGCCTGTTTTGGATTACTTCGACAACGAATATTTTACTGTGCAAAATAAGAAGAACGAAAGTAAATTGCAAATTACATTGTTGTTTATTGGAATAATTATTAGCGCCATTTACTTTCGTACTTCTTATGTTGCACAGTAAAATATTCGTTGTCGAAGTAATCCAAAAGAAGAAATGGCATTCTGAAGAAAATCGCATTTTTTACCAAACTACAAAAATTCGTTATTCGCTTTTAACTCCAATTTTTTAAAAACTAATCATTCTAGCCAGTCAAACTTCTAGACTTCTAGTCTAGATTAATAATACATAAATAAAGAAGAACGAATAAGGCCAATGACTAAAAACACCGCTAACTTACATTATTATGCTTCCAATTGGATTTCTCCTTCTTTTTTCAAAAAAAAATATATTGATTTTTTAACCGTAACTTTTTTATTTTTTATCTTAGAAAGTTTGGTAAAATAGAGTTTTGTAGGTTTTTTTAAGATCTATAACCTATTAATATTAAATCTTTTTAAAATCCTCAGTCGCAAAAAGAGGTGACTTTGAAAGGGTTGGTAAAGATGGTTTTCGCATGTTATTACAAGTTTTAATTGGTTACAGGTTTTAATTAATGGAAACCACGGTCTTCGGAATTAAATAAGCTACAATTTCATATTTAAACATTTTTTCGTATCTCTGATGCTAATTTATCTATTCTGAAGAAAAGGTCATTTTTTCCAAACTACAAAAATTCGTTATTCGCTTTTAACTCCATATTTTTAAAAACTAATCATTCTAAGCCGGTCAAACTTCTAGAACCTATTAATAATACATAAAGAAAGAAGGTCAATGACTAATTTTAATTAGGGTGGTAATTAGGAGGTTGCTTCCGATCACTTTTTCGCTGAAAAAAATAGGGACTGACATTCTTTTCATTATAAGTCACTTAATTTTTAAGATATAAACTTTTTTTATTTTTGGAGATAGATATTTTTAAATACATTAAATTAGTTTGAACAAGTTATCCTCGAAAAATGCATAGTTTTCCCGTCTTTTGACTTTGAAACTACAATATTTAGCATTTGAGGAAGAAGAGAAGGAACATATAATAAAGTATAGCTCGATTACTATTGGTCTTAAAGAAAATTTAAAAAAAAGGTTTTGTTTATTTTTTCAAAAGGTACATTTTTGTTAAGTAAAGTTGTGTTGATTAAACGAAAACTTTTGGAGTTATTAGCAGAAAACTTATTAAAAACATTGATTTTTTCGATATAAAACTAACACTTTCGATAGCGAATAAATCGAAAACTATTCATTTTATCAAAAAAATGTAAGCATATGTATTTTGCTCAGAATGAATGTTTTTACCAACTTTTGCGGTCAAAATATAATAAAAAATTTCCACCCCCGAGATGGGGTGGCAACCACCCCCATGGTAAAAGCGCCTTTCGGTATCATATAGATTTTGATCCTTGGACTATCCACTGTTTATTCTCAAATTTTCAAGCAAATCGATCCATTCTGTAAAAATTGCGAGGTTTTGTTTTTGTAAAAATTACTTGGACTATTTGCGTAATTTGAAATAGCTATTTGTATAACAAGGGAGGAAAGTGCTACTTTTCCTCCCGAGAATGAAGTTTACTGCCCGACGCGTAGCGGAGGGCAGTAATCATTCAAGGGAGGAAAAGGCACTTTACTCCCATGTTATACATATGGTTTTTCCACCTTCCTCAAATAACAAGTCATTTTTTCATTTTTACTTAATTTATTTATGTAACTAACCAACAAAATTTATTAGACCTAAAATTAACAAGTAGGTACAATATAACTGTCAACTGTCAAATATAAGTCAAATTATTAATGTAAACATTGTTAAATCAGAATAAAAATTTACTGTTTTTTACCATTCTGCCAAATACAGAGTGTTTTTAAATAAACGTTAAAATATATAGATACTTACGTAATAGAAAATAGATATTATACAGGGCGTCAATAAGTTATATTTCATGAATGAAATACTATGACGTCACGTTTACTTTTCCTCCCTAGGGAGGAAAAATATTTTCCTCCCTAGGGAGGAAAAGTTCAACTTTGCTCCCTACAATCAGGTCCGGAAAAGTATACTTTCGGTAGAGGTAGGTGGAAAAATAAATTTCTTGCACTGCAGTTTTATCATGGTTGCTAAGGTCCGTAATATACGATGCAATTTAAAACGATCTCCTTTCAATGTATTAAAGGTTTTTTTAAAATTTAATTTAAACTATTATTGCATTTTTAACACGTTTGTAGAAAAAATATTGTATGATATATGTGTTAAAAGTACATTTTTAAGGCAATTTTAAGGCGTGCCTTAAAATTGTAGTTTTAATACTTATATCATAAATAACTATAGGTCTGGATCCCGCGTATGAAAAAAAAGTTGATTAATAGCAAGCTGAAAATTTGTTAATAGCTTAAGGGTGTCTAGTCGAATAAACTTTGATATATGGTAACACTGTAACAGGGGCAGTTTTAATTGTGGAACAGGTTAAAAATTTGGAACGGTCACACCACGAAAACGGCACATTTATTTTGTCCGACAGAACAGACTTAAACTCTTCGAACAGAGATTAAACTCTCATGCAAAAATCAGACTGCTATTTATCACCTGTCATCATTCCTGGCATTTGACATATTCGACATGTTCCACTCATTAAAACGCCCATTTGGTGATAAAGAACAGTCTGATTTTTGCATGAAAGTTTAATCTCTGTTCGAAGAGTTTAAGTCTGTTCTGTCGGACAAATTTTTAACCTGTTCCACAATTAAAACTTCCCCTGTTCCAGTGTTCCCATATATTAAAGTTTGTCCGACTAGACACCCTTAAGCTATTAACAAATTTTCAGCTTGCTATTAATCAACTTTTTTTTCATACGCGGGATCCAGACCTACTATTAAAGTGAATATAATATAAATAGTATTTTTTCTCTTTTTGCGTTTTTAAATTTCTCGTTTAATTACATGTTTTGTTTTATTTATAACAAAGTTAATCCATTGCAAATAGGACTTAGGTTAGTAAGACAGTTCTCATGTTTCCATAATTTTATTGATATTTGTTAATTTTTATAACATTGACACTTTTCTCTTGGTTTTATGAATATCCTTTCTGTTTTTTTGGTAATTCATACATTTAGAAACAGTGGCGCCTTTTTTTGAACAGTTCTCTTCAGAATTCTTCTTTGTTTCCATTTTGTTGTTTGTATCTATTCTTTCTTGAAGTTCTCTCAAAAATAAATAAATAGCACCTTTAAAGCAAAGTCAAACTCGGTTAAGCATATAACACAATGCTAAAACGTAATGTTACTCTTATCTAACTAATCTGGTAGTACGTTTATTCAAATCAATAGTTATTACAATAATTTACAATTTCGGTTTACTTACACTAAAATAAACGTAAAAAAGTCTTAAAAGCATAAACATGCTTGTTGACTTAATCTGTCTAATATTGACAAGTTTATGTTTATTGTTTTTTTTACAAATCATTATTTTATTTTACAGTTTCTAATCTAATTTCTATGTTTTTTTTATCTACTATAATTTTAATTTATTAAATTGTTACACAACTCCCTGTTTTCTTTTACCCAAGCAGTAACTAATTTTTTATACAAACAAAAATTTTTGATATTTTTAAAATTTATGGGCAATTAATTGTATATTCTTAAAGCAAAATATTTAATTGACCGTTGCGTGATTGTTTTTGAAGTGTGAAGACATTCGACATTCAATTTTCTTCTTGTTTCATAATTTGACACTTTTACAGTAGGAAAAATGAAAGAATACCCATGAACGAACATATAAAACACGCTGTATTTTCCTGTCACCGTGTCACACAAAAAATTGACCAGCGCAAGTACATGTAATAATTATTGTTACATGTACTTGCACTGGACAATTATTTTCTTTGTGACACGGTGACAGGAAAATACAGCGTGTTTTATATGTTCGCTCATGGGTATTCTTTAATTTTTCCGACTGTACTTTAACAGGAATTTTATCTTTATGAATATTTTTAAGTAGCTCTAAGCAGTACAATTGCCGAACATCAAGAATCTGAGTTTCATGAAAAAGTTGGTCTGAGGGATATGTTTTTCGTTTTCCATATATTAGTTTAAGAAACCATTTCTGAGTATTTTGAAGGGTCACCAGATGGCAATCAGCTACTCCACCCCATCCTAAAATCCCATATACAAGATGAGATTGTACTAGAGACAGGTAAAGCATTTTAAGCTGTTCAACATTCAAAAACTCTTTTAAATAGCGGAATTTTGGTAGCAGTCCTCGTATTTTTCTTATATTTTTTATTTGTAAGTCCCATTTAAGGTGCCTGTCAATTAAAACTCCTAAATATTTTATGTACTCTGCTTTAGATATTTGTTGTTTTTTATTTATTTTTAATGAATTAAAAGTTGGCAGAGAATTTTTATATATTGCAAAAGGTATATATTTAGTTTTTTCATAGTTTAATGTGAGTTTGTTTATTTGCAACCATGTTTTTATAATTTTAAAGTCTTGTTCGGCTGTAATTTTAAGATCTTCCCAATTATCTGCCTTATAAAAAATTGCAGTGTCATCAGCAAAACTAATTATGTTTCCAACAGTTTTTAGTTTGAGCATGTCATTAACATAGAGTGTAAAAAGTAGAGGGCCTAAAACGGTCCCTTGCGGTACGCCATAATTAATTACTTCAGGATCACTTTTGACACCATCAATTTCTACAAATTGTTTTCTGTCAGTTAAGTAACTTTTTAGTAATGTCACAACCCTTCCTCTCAGACCATACTTCTCAAGTTTTTTCAACAAGATCTCGTGAGATATCGTGTCAAACGCCTTAGAGAGATCGACGAATATGCATAAACTACGTTTATTAGACTCAAAAGCTTCTGATATTTGTGATGTTAGTTTACAAATCGCATCTTGTGTCGATTTTCTTTCTCTAAAACCGTATTGGCAATCCGATATTATACTAAACCTATCAAAAAAACTTATTTAATTTAATCTATTTTCTAAAATTTTTTCAAATATTTTGGAAAAAAGACAACAAAGACACTGGTCTGTAGCTAATCACGTCTTCTTTATTTCCTTTTTTAAACAGAGGTTTGATTGTGCCTATTTTCAGACATTCTAGAAAGTAACCATCTTGAAAACATGCATTAATGAGAAAAGTTAAAGGAGTAATAATTTCTTCCTTAATTTGTTTGATGGTTTCTGTCTTGATCTCATCCCAGCCAGGAGATTTTTTTGTTTTTTAAAGATTGTATTGCATTTACCACTTCTTTTTGGTCAACAAGTACATGCTGCTTTCTATCCTATCTATTTCCTCATTAATAAGGAGTCATTATGAGATCTGGTGTAT
This sequence comes from Diabrotica virgifera virgifera, assembly GCF_917563875.1. Classification (NCBI taxonomy): domain Eukaryota; kingdom Metazoa; phylum Arthropoda; class Insecta; order Coleoptera; family Chrysomelidae; genus Diabrotica; species Diabrotica virgifera. Next base: position 40,050,393 of record NC_065445.1, on the reverse strand, counting down.
ATCCTACATAAATTGGTAACTTTATCATATATATGCTATCTCTAACCATAATAAAAGTCCCGGGAACGAAAAACTAAAAGGTGGGAAACTGAAATCTTGCACTTTTTTACCCTTTACACCCCTCTTCGGTTCGGGTAAATATCGAACAAACAAAGTTGTCATCGAGATTTTGATTCGTGGACACGCGATCTTCGAATTACGCCTTAACGATTTGACTTGTTCGTGAAAAGAAAGATTTATTGGGGCGTTTATAATTTTTTATGAGGTATAAAGGGATGAGGATTCGGTAAACAGGACGAAAACGACAATATTTCTAGAGATAATTTTAGATCATTATTTATTATTCGGGGGTTTATGTTTTGAAGAAATTTGGGGATATTATGAGGTACGATAAGATGTGTAAATTAACGTTTATAATACCTATACTTTGGTTGTTTGGAAATTGACGATATATTATGTACGTAGATACATATATGTACTATACCTACGTAACTTAAGAAGACGCAACATGATTATGGACAGAAGGAATAATTTCTTGAACTTAATAACATAATGACTATATTTAAAGCATGCTATGACAACAATATCAATGTTTTATCTTTTATCTTTCTGACCTTTCTGTAAAACTAAAGTTTTACCTTTAATTTTTTTTGTGAAGAGACCGATTTATTTTTATTTATGATAATTGATAACCGTCTGGTACAGGGATTTTTAGTTATTACTCCTCAGTCTAATTCTAATTATTGTATTCAGAGTAAGAAAATGCCTTGAGTTCGAAGACAACAAAATTACCACCATGTGAAAGGAATCCAGAGATGGAAGCCCCAAGTAAATATAACCAGAGGAAGGCCCGTGAAAGATGGATAGACGACGTAGAGGAGGATCATAAAACCATGAACATCAAGCAGTGGCGAAGGAAAGTATCTAACAGGGCAGAATGGAAGAACATTGTTAAGCAGGTCAAGACTCAGAAAGGGTTGTAGCGCCATTAGAAGAAGAAGAAGAAGAGTTAGCGATTTTGACAGGGGTAGAATTGTTGCCTATAGAGATATGGGTTTGTCATATCGCGAAATTGGCCGTCGTGCTAATTGTACGGCAATGAGGGTTATGCGTACTTATGTGTCGTATGTGGACTCTAAATTATTCAACCAAAACAAAGTCATCGCAACCTGCTAACCAGGCAGATACTTCACTACCGAAGAGAGTAGATATAAATAAATATTATAGGTATTCATTATACGAGTACATAATGAGGTAAACAATATGTTCTAGTTTTTAAATTGAGTTTAATAGAAATCATTGACAAATATTCGTATACAGGTTGAACTACAAAAAAAATTACGATTTTCTCATACATTTTAAAACAAGAAAATTATGAGTTTCTATATGAAAATATAAAACCCTCCTATATTTTATTTTTTTCGTAAGATTGCATTTATACTCTTTTATTTTTATGAAACATTCTCTATACCTAAATCATTCAATACTTTCCGAGATATTATTAGCGTTATTAGTTTTCTTTAAATATCAGGAATACCTTCAATTTTTGTTAAGTAGAAATATTTTGAAAAGATAAAATAAATATAGGGTTTTACATTTAAAAATTATGAGAAAATCGTAATTTTCTTTCGTAGTTCACCCCGTATAAAAATATTTGCATATTGTTAACTTTATTATATTAAGAGGTGTCAGACAGGGTTGTGTGTTATCCCCAACTTTGTTTAACGTATACTCAGAAATAATTTTTAATGAAGCCTTGGAAGGACAATGTGGAGTTCGAATCGGGGGAGAAACTATTAACAACATCAGATATGCAGACGACACTCCAATATGCAGACGACACTCCAATATGCAGACGACACTCCAATATGCAGACGAATGCTCCAATAACGGACTTAATATAAATGCAACACAGACAAAGTTACTTGTGAATAGTAAACAAGACGTCGGCCCTATGCAACTAATTGTCAGTGATGAATCAATAACAAAAGTTAACCATTTTAAATACCTAGGATGTTGGATAAACGAGACACTAAACCGGATGAAGAAATTAAAACTCATATAGAAATTGCAAGTAGGTCAAGGCGAAGGTGACTTAATGAAGATGATAAAAAAGAGAAAACTTGAATATCTGGGGCATATAATGAGAGGTAGCAGATACAGGATGCTGCAGTTAATACTCAATGGAAAGATCGACGGAAAAAGAGGAATTGGTCGAAAGAAATATTCATGGCTCCGAAACCTTCGTCAATGGACTGGCTTATCAGCAGATCAATTGTTACATGCCGCACAAGATCGAGAACGATATCGGCAAATTGTTATGGAAGCTACCCACGCCTAAAAATTTGGACACGGTACTTGAAGAAGAACTTTATTATGTAAAATGAATACTTAGCTATTTATTTATTCCTTCTTTATACAATCAGCTGTATTTAATACAGCTGATCTATTATTTGTCAACTGTCTATGTTAATATTCAGTTTCTATGCATTTTCTGACGTTCTAAACGTCACTTGACATAAAAATAAACATTGCAACAAGTGAAGGGTCCAGGACTTAATAGCTCAATGTTCCTATGTGTCTAGTACGGTGGCTCTTACTGTATAACGTGTTTATTTCATAGCGACATCGAAATAAAAACGGCTCTAACTCGTTACATATGTATCTTGTATAGTATTATCAAACCCATACTGCAAGAACAGGGATTATGAGAGGAATCTAAATAGAGGAAATATACAGGGTATCCAGTTTAAATAATTGTACCTATGTTTGCTTTAACCACTAGTTAATTATCCTGTAAAATTTGGCATATTTCCTGGAGACTATTTCACTAGACTGTTTTTAACTGATAAAACGGCATAGCAACGCATCGTTTTCTACTGACAAAACTTCTTAGCGACGTGATTTCTCAGCGACAAAATTATGACAGATCCATCACGAAAGTGTCTGGTAATAACAAATAAATAAAGATTATATTTCGTTGATATGGTGCATTGTCTCGTGAAATAGTCTTGTCGAATATCATTCGAGAGAAAATTATTTACCGGCAAAATTTTCTCCTAGTTTCATTCAAGTTCGTTGCCTTTTGGTAATTTTCGCTTATGAAATTTTGACAAAATCACTCGACTGACGTCTCGTGATTTAAGTCAAAATTTAATTCGCGAAAATTGCCAGGCAACAAACTTTCATACCAGTCGAAAATATTGCCGGCAAAATTTTCTCTCTTGTGATATTATATACGAATATAATTGCCTCTAATTTTTTTAAATAATTTTTTGGGACTAAAAGTTTAATATCGACACCATAGTGTGGAGTAGCTGATGCATTTGATGTTAATGGATGTTCTTCTTTTTGTATAAACATGACTCTGTTTTTTCAATGTGCCTCCATTAAGTTGTCGTTCCTTCGTTTTCGTGGTCTTCCCACTGATCGTCTTCCTATTGGGGAACCGTCTCTCACCGTCCTTACTAAGTACCATAGGCGCCCATACTCATGGGCAGGGGGACTTGCTCCCCTAGCTTTTCGGGTGCTTTAAACTATATATGAATAATATGAAGAGTACAGGGGAAAACCAAGGAATGTCACATTTTATACATACATATTCAGATAAACACCAATAACGGTTTAATTCTTATATCTAAAAACTACTTGGGAGATTCTTAGCCGAATTCTAGCAATTCCTATTCTATAATCTTAATCTATATTAACTTAATTAATTTAATAATGTACCAAAAACTGCTAAAATTCCATATTTTTCTTCAGTGGCGTGCGGACAATCTTGGTACTTCACCTGGATACAAATTGTTAGAAAAATTATATAACCTGATGTTTCTGGTTATTGTTCTGAATCGATAGTCTAGTCCAGTGATGGGCAAAGACGGCTTGCGGGCCAACTCCGGCCCGCGAAAGTATTTAATCTGGCCCACAGAGGGTCCATCGACGTGCATAGTATACAGATAGCTTTAACACTAAATGCATTTTTTCTGTAATTCTGGCCACCCTGTAGAATTTCTTAAACTCTGTGGCCCCCCTTGAAAAAAAGTTTGCCCACCACTGGTCTAGTCGGTAGTACTGTTTTTGCTACCACATGGCGAGAAAAGCCAAAAATTCATGAAAAAGTGACATTCCTTGTTTTTCCCCTGTATTCTTCATGAGGCCATGAGAGCCAGAGTGGCCTAACTGATTTGAACATTACATAATGAAAGAAAATGATCAGAAGCTAACAATGTCCGGTTGTTTTAGTAATTGTAGGTTGACCAAAAATCATTATTGGTCAACATACAATTACTAAAACAATCGGACATTGATAGCTTCTGATCATTTTTTTTATGTAAAGTAATGTTCAAATCAGTTAGAGTTATGCCACTCTGGCTCTCATATTTTCATCCAAAATATACGAAATGTAATGTGCTACATCTTCACGTCTGCCCCCCTAAAATTTTTTATATGAGCGCCCATGCTAAATTTTTGTTACATTCTACTATTTTGTTTCTCAGTGACGGCTCGTCAGAGGAGGCAAGGGAGGCTCAGCCTCCCCATAAATTTTTTACACACTCTACACTGTTTTGTTTATCATGAATCGCGAAAACAATAAGCACTCTCACTATTATACAACGTGTAAATTCCATATTATCACTAATTATCCATACGTACGGAGCATTAGCATAAGAACGCGTGATCGCGTCTCAGTTTTATTAAATATTATTGTAGGCAGGACCCTGGGTTATCCCGAGATGCATGGACGGAGCCGAGAAGCCCAGCAGTCTCCGTTGCTAATGCTCCGTGCAGCGCAGCAGGCGTTTAAGGAGACCCGGTCTCATAACAGTAGCGTCTACGGCGCCATCACAGGCTGCCCGGAGATATACCAAGGGAGGCAGAGTAGCTTCTCGGCTCCGTTGCGTGCGTCTCGGGACAACGAATTTTAGGGTCATGACTAAAAATAATGAAAAATCTAAAAGTGCGAATTTTGTTATGAAATTTGGTATGTGGGGTTATAATAATATTTGGAACAACTTGCTCAAATAACTTTTTCCGATATCTCTAACTCAAAGCAAAATAAAGAATTTAGTTGAGTATCTTAAAAAATTTGAAGCTTCATTATGTATGGACTGCAAAACTTCAAATCTGTATTTATTTTGATATGCATAGTTATCTATTTACAAATAGATGGAATTGTTAACAAATAAACGACACAAACTTTGGTATTAAACTTTTACAATTAGACTAACTATTTTTAAAATGATATGATATCATGAAATTATGAATTAGGATGCTATTATGAAATGTAAATAAAAAATGGTCAAAAAATGGAGCCTTAAATTACATTTTTTGGCGCATTTTTTGCTAGTGCAAATTTGTCTAGATATTTTACAGTTAGGTATAGGCTCCCCTATTGTAAAAATCACGAGCCGCCACTGCTGTTTCTTACCCAGTTAGGTATTAATGTTCTACATCTTGCATCTCCGTCTGTACTTCTAGCTCTGTCCCATAGTGTCTTCCCATCAATTTTTAGCCTCTCATTAGTATGTATTATTTTTGTCCTGTCTGTGTCAAGTCGTGTTTATGCCGCGTATGTCATTATTAGTCTGATGACTTTTGTAATCTGCCTTTCATTTCTCTTCGGATATTTTTATTTCTCCATATTGTTTCATTCAGGCAATCTGCGGCTCTGTTGGCTCTATTCACTTGTTCTGAGCTTTCCATAGCTAGGTATTTAAACTCCATCACTTGCTCTAGTTTCGGATCTTAGAGCTTTAATTTATATCGTAGTAGATTTGCTTTTTAACCATGAATTTTGTCTTTTTTTTTTGGGAAATTAACATGTTAAATTTTCTGGCGGGTACATTAAATTGGTGAGGCATAAGTTTAGTCCAGAGAAATAAGATTTTTCTCGTGACACATCCCCCTCCAGGCCGAAACCAAATTTTTTGAGTAGTATGGACATCTATATTAATAACCTTTATGTTTCCTGCAGCCCATTTTGATGATATACATAGTTATAAACAAATGAAGATCAAAAAACGGTGAATTTTCGCTTTTTTCGTCTATAACCAAAAAGTAAAGCATTTTAAACAAATTTGAGAGTAAGAAACTCATAAATCGTCTAAAAAATTTCAATATGGCGTTCGCTGAATATGTCTATCCTTATTGGTTGCTAAGAAAATTGCAAAATAAATCATAAATTTTGAGTTTTTATAAATATTCATAACTTATGTAAAAATTAACTTAGAACCTTCTTATTACACGAATTGCTGAGACTTCTGGTGCTTAAATTATATTTTAAATTTAAAAGCAATTGGTAAAATAGTTTAAAAGTTATTTAATTTGTTTATCCCAAATTAATTTTTTTTTCAATACTATAGTCAGGAAATTATGAGGTTACAGTAAGACTTCTGACAGTTTATTGAAGAAGAACATTTATACTATTAACTTAATTAAAATGACAAAAAGTAATTTTAAACAGTGTAAAGTTATTTTACAAAAACACGTCGATTTCTTGCTTACTTATAAACAATTAGAATAACTTTTTAACCGTTACCCGTAGAAAAATTATTTTTTCATATTTGGAAAGACTGAATTTTTATACATAGGGACGAAGTTAGCCCTCCCTTTTTTTTAATTTACATGTTTTTGCAAAATAATTTTGCAGTATTTAAAATTATTTTTTGTCATTTTTTTTTAATTAAATTAATAGTATAAATCTTCTTCTTTCATAAATTATCCAAAGTATTAGTGTAACTTCATCATTTTCTGAGTTATAGCGTTGCAAAAAAAAATAATTTGGGACAAACAAATTTTACAACAAAACCTTTTAAACTATTTGACCAATTGCTTTGAAATTTAGGGTATAATTTAAGCACCAGAAGTCTCAGCATTCCGTGTAATAAGAATGTTGTAAGTTAATTTTTACATAAGTTATGAATATTTATAAAAACTCAAAATTTATGATTTATTTTGCAATTTTCTAAGAAACCAATAAGGATAGGCATATTCAGCGAACGCCATATTGAAGTTTTTTATATGATTTATGAGTTTCTAACTTTTTGTTTATAGACGAAAAAAGCGAAAAATTACCGTTTTTTGAGCTTCATTTGTTTATAACTATGTATATCATCAAAATCGGCTGCAGGAAACATATAGGTTATTAATATAGATGTCCATACTACTCAAAAAATTTGGATTCGGCCTGGAGGGGTTGTGTCACCAACAGGATATTTTTTTCCTTTATTTCTCTGAACTAGTTGTAAATCATCTTCACTTTAAGAGATTGTTTTTCTCCCATTTATTCTTTTTTAGTTAATGGATATTGTGTAGTACACAAAAATGTTAGCTTAATAAATAAACTAATTTATTATCTTTATAACATTTTTAATATTTATTATTTAGCGTATGGCTATATCACAGTTTTTGTATATAATAAAGATAACAATACATTTAAATCATAATTAATTTTTATAAACGAAAATTTGGTTGAAATTCGTTTTATAAGTGTGTTTCTTGTATTGCGACCAGATCAATATCGTTATCCTTTAATAGTCTATATAAAATTTGACATTTTGATCTACTTATACCTTCTATATTTAATTGGCAAACTCTTACATTGGGTCCAATTTCTTTGGTAATTTGTTCGTTGGTAAGTCCATTTATTAACTGTCATCCTTAAATATTCTAAAACAACTGTGATATACTTCTGCCAGGAGATCTTTGAAAATATTGTCTGGCGCCTCTTGTGTAGTTCTTTAGTTTACTAATAATATTTAATAATACTTTTATTTTAAATCAATGTATTCATAAATGAATTTTGTCTTTTTTGGAAAATTAACATGTTACAACTTTCTGGCGGGTACATTAAATTTCTGCAGCATACGTTGTAAATCATCTTCAGTTTGAGAGATGTTTTGTTTTAAATTGTTTTTCTCCCATTTATTCTTTTTAGTTAATGGATATTGTGGGTATAAAAAAATGTTAGCTTAATAAATAAACCAATTTAATATATTAGAACATTTTTAATAATACTTTTATTTTAAATCAATGTATTCATAAATAATCTTGTCACTGGCATACTAGCAAAAACCATGTAACTTAAAACTCATTTCATAAAGTTTATAAGTTATGCTGATGAGTTTTGTTATCAGAAGATTACGTACCTATCAGCTTTTAATCATTCGCATACTTTGGTGTGTTTTTATCAAATAAGGCTAATAAGAAAATTCATGATAAAACATTCGGAAATGTTTAAATACAACACGCAATTAAAAAAAAGCAGCATAAAATTTAGACGAATTAGTACAAAGTGTACCTACTTAAAATTTACCTTTTTGAGTAATTTTTTATGCTGAGAATTTAAAAAAAAATCCGATAATTTTGTCTAAAAGTACAGAAAATATTTTTTTTAGGTTATACTTTAATAAGTTACATGGTTTTGAATAGCATTTGAAATGTTTTCTAAGTACTAGCTAGGATTTTTTTATTTATTATCTAATCAATCACATTTTACACTAATATTCTCAAAATCACATTTAGATTTTAATAAAAAATTCTCCATTTGTAAAATTTAAATTGTTCTCCATAGTAAATGCAAATTTATAAAGTAAAAAAACACTAAACTATCTATCATTAATATAGGTCCCATAGATAATAATAAATAGAAAGAATATTATAATAGTTATTTTCTTAACAAGTGCAGAAAGTCATTCTTTTCCGCACGCGACTGCAGTTTGCCGAACGACGCGAAGCGGGAGTTCGGCAAGCAGTCGAGTGCGGAAAAGAGACTTTCTGCAAGCGTTAGGAACAATATTTTTTCTACGAGTCTTTAAAAAATGACCAAATCTTAATCAATTAATTTAATTAATATGAAAATACATACACAAATTAATTCTTTGACAAGGTTGTCAAAATTAAACTTCAGCATAATTGGTTAGCATAAAGACGATCTTGGTTTCCATGACGATGATTCAAAACCACTGTTATTGTCTACTGATTTAACTTTCGAATATTATATCAAAATTATTTTATTTCATCGAATTCTCGCGTTAATTTCATTAAAACATGAACACAATAAGATATATTTGAAATAAATTGGTAAATAATATCTAAATATTAGTTTATTGCATGTATTATAATTACTTTAAGGCCATATTAACATATCTAAATTAACACGCATGCGGAAAAGTAAAACGCGTGCGGAAAAGTAAAACGCGTGCGGAACAGTAAAACGCGTGCGGAAAAGTAACACGCGTGCGGAAAAGTAAAACTTTCTAAACTAAAACGCGTGCGCGAAAGTAGACATTTTTGCACGCTCGTAGAAAAAGTATATTTCCTATTTGATGGTTCTAAACTATAAATTTTTAATGACTATATTAATTTGAACAGTTAGAAGCTCCAAAGTACATCAAAAGTACAAAGTACACCAAAATACAAAGCGGTACAAAGGCTTTAACGATGTATCAAAAAAGACATAAACAATATAGATAAACATGATTTGATTTCTTTTAACTTTTTATTTTATTATCACAAAAAGTTCTTCATCATGAAAACTGATATTAAATTTTACAAATGGAGACCAAAATGCAAACAGGTTACTACATAATTTAGGTTAAATGCAATTATAACTTATTCGAGAAGAATAATATTTATTACAAAATATGACCTGCAAATATTAAATAAATAGTACGACATCTGTTATAACAAAATCTCACGAATATCAAATTTACAAAATTATATTTTGGATAAACACAAATTTTTTGTTTCTGGAAAAACATTTTATAAATAAACCACAAAATTAACTTGAATAAAGTAAAAAATATAGAGCAGCCTAGGTTCCATAGCATCTCGTAATGCAACAGGCTGTAACCCGACAAATGGTAACGGCCAATTCGTAACGGGGACAGTTCGTAACTATACATATTCGTAACGCCAACATTTAATTTTTTTGGCAAATTTAATATTATGAATTTATACAAAAATGCATTTTGCATACATTCCTATACTAAAAGTAATATGTAGTACTTTTTTTAAGACCACTTCTTTTTAAATGTATTTCACACACATTTTTGCATATATTCTTATTAATATGACAACTAAAGAATTAAAACAAATTATCTTGAATTATAACTTTAAAGTAGTAAAACTAAGTGTGAAAAATAATGAAACAAATAAAAACAGTTTAATAATAATGTATCTATTAGTATAATCATTAATACAATTTACATTACTAAGCTTTGTTTTTAAACCAAGAGGAGTAAACTAAAAAGACAGATCCACACCCAAGAAAGTCACTAAAAATATCACCAAATACATCTTCTTTTTTGGTTGATCATATCGGCCTATGACGGTATATAAATATTATAAAATCCATATACATAAAAACAACCATTTTTTATATAAAAAGACTAAAAATCTAAAAATTAAAGGAATAACGCAGAAAATACAAAAAATCGTTGATATAACTTAATTAACCTATGAAATGTCAATAATGTCAAAATTTTATAAACGTCATTAGTGTCAAAATTTGATAACAGTGGAGTAAACTTGCCTGAGGTTGGATTATATTTATTTTAAGACATAATTTTAAAAATTTATTTCTCCACAAAATATGAACTGTGTTAAAATGTGAAAAAATAAACAGCATAATTCGATTTTGACGTTACGAATTGTACTGTTACGAATATGTATAGTTACGAACTGTCGCCGTTACGAATTTTCCGTTACCCTGTGTGTGGTTACAAACTTTCGTGTTACGAGATGTTTTGTCCCGAGCAGCCTAGGGAGTTGTAACTAATAGCAACACTTAATTTAACTCATAACCAACAACATTCTTCTTGGACGTCTAAGAGGAATGAGGTTGGTTATCAGATTGATTATCTTCTTTTTCAGGTAGAGCTAGATCACTTGGTGGTGCCCTTGGGGATTTGCTGGCTCTTCGCTGGTTTAGCAAAGATGGTGTCCAACTAAAAGCTAGAGAGCTTGGTTCAACACCAAGACTTTCAGCATTGTCGCTCATAGGAGGGGGTGAAACGGATGGCACAACAGGAAATTTAGAATGAGAAGTAGAATGCTTCTTTTTTTCCTTCATTGGTGAATCCTTCCTTCGAGTTTGGTCATGCTCAGGATAACAATTTATGGAGCGTAAAAATGATTCCAATGGACCCATAACTGATTCTTTTGTGATCTGAGATATAGGAACCGTTTCAGTCCATACCCCAACTGGATTAGTACTAGGTTCAGCTCCTGACATATCCAATTGCCTAAATCTATGTTTAAGTTTTTTTCTATTTTCTGCAGTAAAGTTACCAGCACTTATAATTGAATTATCTGTTGAAAGTGATCCAAGCAAAGCTAAATCTAGATTTGAAGCAGTTAGATCTAACAAATTATTTGCAGGATCTTGAGCTGTGTTCCTTGGAGAATTTTCAAAGAAATTAAGTAATTTTAATCTATCTTCAAATGAACTACCCATTTCAGTAGGAGAGAGTGCAGTAGCACCTACAAAACTACTATTAGCAGAACTATTATCATGTTCTAACATTCTTTGTGCCATAGAGAATTCTGCATATTCAACATCATTCTCCCCGGACATTGTTTCAATATCCACATCATTTTCGTCATTAGATATTACTTCTCTATGCTCCAATTCTTCTATTAAAGCTTCAGGTTCACTTAAATCACTTTCACTGCTACTGCTAGATAACATTAAAGAGGATACAGCGGTATTTAAAAGGTTAGGAGAACTTAGAGAAACGCTAAGTCCAAGACGATGAGGAGAATTTGGCTTTTTTGTTGAATTATCTACTTTCCCTTTTGAAGAACAAGGACATTCATCGGATTTTGTTTGTGTATTTGATTCTACAGATACTAGACTTTTAGCAAAATTTGCTAACTCATTTGAAAAAGATTTGCCAGCAGGGCCATGAGATGTTGAAGCCACTGGACTACAATCTGTATCTCTATCTGGACTGGGTAACGTGTATATATTCTTTACTAACGAAATGTTGGATACATCAGATTGCTTTTTTGGCCTAAGGCTTGATGCTACAGCATTCCTAGATATCTCAGCAGCTAAACGTTCCTTTGATTCGTTAATCTGTGTTATGTATTGATGCTGCACAGTTTGTAACTGATTAATATACCATTGTTGATCCCTACACCTTTGATAAAACGTTGGAGCTCTTACTTGAAATCTCAAGACAAGAGTATCCTTGGCTTCATTTAAATATCCCTCACTTGCCAAGAGATCAAGACGGAAAAATCTATTATAACCCCAACATTCTCCTACTTCAAAATCTGAAGCAAATTCCCTAACTACGTTTTTTGAAGAATCTCTACTGGCTTGATGAACCATCTCAACTCTGTATTCATATTTGGATGTTTCTGGATAGCCTGCACTAAGCTCTAGAAAAACGGAAAGATAGTTTCCTCTTACCACTCCATTTCCGTCTGGATACACCTTCAATCTCCAACAAAGACCATTACAGTGTAATGGTGTTGAGTAAATAGGATCAGCCTTACGCTGGTAACGTGAAAAACCATGCATTACAAAAGTACAACTGTCATAAGCAGGTACTATTTCACTATGAAAATCTGCAGGAACGGGTGCAGTCACAAAACTAGTCATTGGTTTTTTTCTTATTGTATGAATCATTCTCGAAATTTCATTACTTTTTGATATCAGTTCTGATCTAGTGGATACATGCAATTGATGTTCTATTTCATGAAGTAAATGTTCTAATTGTTCAGTTTCTTGTGTGAGTGAATCTTTTTGTCCCATGAGAGTAAGTAATTTTGTTTTTAATTGAGAATCTAGCCTAGCAATCATTACTTTTACAGCATTTCTAATTTCCCTTACTCTATCATCTTTAGCTGACCTCACAGATTCAACATTCCTTTCTACTTCTTGTACAATACTAATTAATTCCATTAACCTTCGGCGTAACTGAGCAATTTCATCTTTAATTTGGGTAACGTGTTGTTCATAAACTTCATCTAGAGGTTTAAATGTATGTCCTGAATGAGTTCCTCCCCAAAGGGCGCACTGATGGCAGATACAGCATCTACAAGTCCAGCAATAAACTGAAAGCTTTTCCAAATGAGTTGAACACTTATCCCTGTCATTTTCATCATTCCTACTTCCATTAAGACTAACAGCTTGCAAACTATCAAGCTGTTGGGTTACTTCTTCAACCCATCTGCAGTTCACGAGTTCATGCAAGTGTAGAGAAGCTCTGCAATGAGGACATTGAGATCTTTGTTCTGTTAACCATCTGCGGATACAAACATAGCAACACAGTTTCGAACAATGTGGGCACAGATGAGCATCTCTAAGTTTTTCCATACAAATAAAACATCTGAAAACCTCAGCAAGTGTTTCCACGCTATGTTCGTCATGTTTTGTTCCTACTTTGTTTCTAGTAGCCATTTGACAGAAGCTAACTTCTTAGATACCTGAAAAAATATTTTGGATCAAAAAAAAAGCAAAAACCATTCAATGGTTAAAAACGCAGATATAGTATGTCCAAATATCTTGATTATTGAGAAAAACGTTTTGAAGTTTTCACATTATTTCGTTGGTATACTGCGAAAACCAGGTAAATGACAAATTTTAAAATATTGAGTTAAGTGTACCAAAATTCTCAGCCTTTTACGCTCTAGATGCAGGTAAAACCCAATAAATGATATGACTTACCATTCAGCAGATAATTTGTGTAATAAACAAATAAGTTACACCTAACCAACTTTTCATTTTCAAATAAAACAATATATCGCTACTTATTTCCATAAAATCAAAGTTATGTTGCATGTAAAACCAACTAAGCGCATATATATATTTGCCGGACAACAATATATTTCTACTGCTGTATATCTACCATATTCAATAAAAATATGATAAATGTCTTTAATACAGTGTGATTTATTTTGATTTACAGGTAAAACCCGGTAAGTGATCGCACCTCGATCTTAAATTTAGGTTTAATCAGCTAGGTCTCTTAACTTGCTCAAACTAATGATAGAATATTATTTCTGATATATGCATCTTTCACTAGCATATCGAATATCAAACACAACTGGTCCGCTTAATTCAAAATAAAGCACTAAACTTTAAAAACCTTTTTTCTCCATTTCGGTATTTCGACATTTACCTGGTTTTCGCAGAATACCGACGATTTTTTGTTTTGTACTGGTGATATATTGATATAAATATAATTTTTGTGTAATATGTTTGGTTGTCATTATTAGTTTAATGTAGTTCATTTTCAAAATATTAAGTGTTATTGGACTAAAAAATGTATTTTTTGAAAATTTGTATGGACATAGAATATGTAACCCATATAATTAAAATAATGAATTTATTAAAGTTCTCTTTATTGTATGCCTTATTTGTTTAAAGAAAATAGTGGGTAGAACACAAAAGCAATATATTTTATTTATAGTATTCTTCTTCATCTTCAGGGGTCAGCCAAGATACAAGATATTTTGTTTTTTTAACGTAGGAAGACTTTTCAAATACGTTTTATAAACTGTATATACTTTACTGTAAATACAGTAAGTCTTTCTTTTTTTTCTCATATGAAAAGTATTTTATAATATTTAGATTTTAACTTGACATCTGTAACTTGTTTAGTATGTCTTTTATTTTATATGACATTAAACTCTTAAACAATGTTCATTAGTCAATGAATATTTATAGAGTGCGTCCATAAAGTAATGCATAAATTCGTTATTTCGTAAACCAGAGACTTCAAGGAAAAATCCAGAAACAGGTCGAGTTTTATTTTTAAATTACGATTTTTTGTAATATATATCATACTAGTGACGTCATCCGTCTGGGCGTGATGACGTAATTGATGATTTTTTTAAATGAGAATAGGGGTCATGTGATAGCTCATTTGAAAAGGTATTCAATTCTCTATTCACTAATTTAAACATTAACATAATTATTTATACAGGGTGTTTAAAAACATTTTTTTAATTAAAATAATTGAGACAGAAAAAAGAATGTATGTAATTTATTTAAATCAAAATGCGTTTTACTACTGTAAGACAAAAAAAAATTATTTGACAAATAAACATTGATTAAACATTGATTTTCGCTTAAACGAAATATTCAAACTGGCAAGAGGCAAGTGGGTGGAAGCTTTAACATTGAATTTAAGCGAAAAACAATATTTATTTATCAAATAAACATTTTTTCCTGTTTTCTGACAACATTAAAATGTATTTTGAATTAGATAAATTACATACATTCTTCTATTTGTCTCAATTATTTTAATTAATAAAATGTTTTTTTGAACACCTTATATAAATAATTATGTTAATGTTTATATTATGGAATAGAGAATTTAATACCCTTTTAAATGAGATATCACACGACCCCAATTCTTATTTAAAAAAATCATCGATTACGTCATCACTCCCAGATGGATGACGTCACTAGTATAATAGATATGCCAAAAAATCGGAAATTAAAAATAAAAATCGACCTGTTTCGGGATTCTTCTTTAAAGTCACTGGTTTACGAAATAATGAATTTATGCGTTACTTTATGGACTCACTGTATTGAATAACAAATGGTCATGTTTTTTTGAAATCGGAACCACTTAACCTGAAGCCATTTTATTGGATCACCTAATGCATTAGTTTTCCTATTTTGCATTATAAGTGATGAAAGATTCTGCAGCTCATACAAATCTGTTTATTTCAGGTTATAAACTTCATAGTATATGTGGTGGTTTGTGTCATGCTAATCAAAATTGCCCATTCTTCGGTCATGAATATCTTTTTGTGCTTACCAGCATGCACAATTGGTGCATGAATTGAGTCAGATTCCAAATAAGAATGGCCAGATTTCATAAACTTTAGATCGATTGTTTTAAGATTGTCAATTATTGTAACTGGTTGCGGTTTTGCCCACCACATGTGTCCTATATGTTCAACAGTTTCTGGCAAACTATACAGGTATTTTAAAAGGCATGCACCTATATCTGAGGCACCTTTGGATCCCTGGGTTTCATCCCACACATAGCAATGACCACTTTTATTAAATGAATCATAAATGGTAAAATTAAAAACTGAAATGGCACTATCAATATTGCTTCTAAGTCAAATGTGATCAGTGATCATGCTATAATTGACTCATTGTTCTTCAATGGATTTCTTCTTGTCTGCTTTTTTCATTGTCATAGCTTCTTCTTCCCTTTGCTTATGGAGTTTCCAATTATTTTCCAAAGAAGATTTGGCTGAGGCGTTATAATAAATATTACACATAGAATATTGATCCTTTTTGGGAATGTGTTAAAAATTGATCTATCAACATTGATGGAAGCAGGCGTTATTTTTTCCTCTAGGCAATATTCATTTTTGTATAATCTGTACATAATAAAATGGTTAAGTCAAAAGCCAAATAAAGTTTCTTTGTATCACGATGACTATAATGTGATTCCATTTTTGGAAAAAAATTATATGAATTGTCACGTGATTTTTAGGTGTGTCGGGTGTAATGTTAACTGGAACTTTCCCTTTTTGCCCATCACAACCTACGTAAGCCCCCATGGTACAGTTTGTCGAACCTAGGAATAAGTTTAAAAATCTTACAATCGTCATATGGTGTTGTGGCGATTGTAAGATTTTCTAAGGTGTTCCTAGGTTTGACAAACTGTATGTCCGCATATACCTAACATGTTATTAGCTCAGTTTCAAATCATTTAAAGAGCACCAATATTGCATGTCTGTACAAACAATATTTACTGCCATGATAAATTTGATGGAGTGAGTACTAATATTGTATGTTTGAAACATACTATGTTTGTACACTTCCAATGAACATACCATGTTTGTGCAAGTCGATTTTTAATAAAAATGGGAAATACTATGTTTAGGCACTGCGGTTTAACCTATTCAAAATAATTCTAGACTTATAATAATTGTACAGAACATTCATATGACTACTAAATATTCCATACTAAATCAGCAAGAACTGGACATACTATCTTTGTGCTTTAACCCATGGATTTATAGAGTTTGACCCTTGCTGACCTCTTTTGTGTAAGTTGAAAATGAGAGCAATATTGAATAAGTGAATTGTTTCCTTCCTGTGTATTGTTACAGTGATCTTTAAAAAGTATTTTATGCCAAGAGCTCAACAAAAGAAGTAATTTAGATGGGTTTTATTTACAGTTAGGTATGTATCATAAAGGTCAACAAATATTTAGCATCAAATTTTATAACATGCAAATTAAATGCAGACAAATAAACTACTACGAATCACTTGTAAAATACGCACAAACAAATAACTAATTAAAGCAACACAAATAAATTATTTACAAATACAAAATCAATAGTTTTCTAACCTCATTAACCACCAAAACGTCACTGATTTCCTGTACTCTTCAAATTCACTGGACGAGTAATGTACTATATATTTGTCCAACATCTATAACATCTTTGTAATGGTTGGTTCATCAGGTTACCATAAAATCATTTAAAAATAAAAAAAATTGGATTCCACAAGAACTATTTACACAGTCACTAAACGTCAAATGAACAGAACAACACAAAACAAAAGACAAAGACAAAAGGGGGAAAAAGCAGGCAACGCAGGCAGAGAACACAAAACGGCAAGTTTACACGAGACAAAACGTGGGCGAAACTGATGACCTACCGATATGTTCGATAGTACAGTCGCTTAACCTGCTTTTATTAAAAAATGGAAAAATTTAAAAGCGCAATTGGAAATTCCATCATTTATATTTGGACAAAACCATAAATAGTATAACTACCTACTGCATATAATTTTGTTAATATAAATATATTATAAACTTTAATTAACCAAAAATTATGCTCACTGTGATAGTTGATTTTCCCGTGAACGGCTTGACGGATTCCCCTATTTTTTTTTATTATTTTAGATTTTTCTTTGGGATTTACACTTTTGGTTACATTTTTACTCAAACTTCTTTTTTGAGCTTATACCGAGTGGAGGAAAATAATTTTTTTTCTTATGCTAAATTTGAGACACCATGGAAGAAGGACCAGGTACATACATACAAGGGTGAGTATGAGTATACATCGGAATTGTATTGTAGCCTTATGTTTTGTGAACATTTTGTTCACAAAACATTTTGTGTATCTTTAAAAACAAAGAAAATAGACGATTTTATTTTTTAACATTGTGTTTTAACTGAAACAATAATGAACTACCCATTTCAGTAGGAGAGAGTGCAGTAGCACCTACAAAACTACTATTAGCAGAACTATTATCATGTTCTAACATTCTTTGTGCCATAGAGAATTCTGCATATTCAACATCATTCTCCCCGGACATTGTTTCAATATCCACATCATTTTCGTCATTAGATATTACTTCTCTATGCTCCAATTCTTCTATTAAAGCTTCAGGTTCACTTAAATCACTTTCACTGCTACTGCTAGATAACATTAAAGAGGATACAGCGGTATTTAAAAGGTTACTAGAACTTAGAGAAACGCTAAGTCCAAGACGATGAGGAGAATTTGGCTTTTTTGTTGAATTATCTACTTTCCCTTTTGAAGAACAAGGACATTCATCGGATTTTGTTTGTGTATTTGATTCTACAGATACTAGACTTTTAGCAAAATTTGCTAACTCATTTGAAAAAGATTTGCCAGCAGGGCCATGAGATGTTGAAGCCACTGGACTACAATCTGTATCTCTATCTGGACTGGGTAACGTGTATATATTCTTTACTAACGAAATGTTGGATACATCAGATTGCTTTTTTGGCCTAAGGCTTGATGCTACAGCATTCCTAGATATCTCAGCAGCTAAACGTTCCTTTGATTCGTTAATCTGTGTTATGTATTGATGCTGCACAGTTTGTAACTGATTAATATACCATTGTTGATCCCTACACCTTTGATAAAACGTTGGAGCTCTTACTTGAAATCTCAAGTTTACACGAGACAAAACGTGGACGAAACTGATGACCTACCGATATGTTCGATAGTACAGTCGCTTAACCTGCTTTTATTAAAAAATGGAAAAATTTAAAAGCGCAATTGGAAATTCCATCATTTATATTTGGACAAAACCATAAATAGTATAACTACCTACTGCATATAATTTTGTTAATATAAATATATTATAAACTTTAATTAACCAAAAATTATGCTCACTGTGATAGTTGATTTTCCCGTGAACGGCGTGACAGTATTTTTTTTTATTATTTTAGATTTTTCTTTGGGATTTACACTTTTGGTTACATTTTTACTCAAACTTCTTTTTTGAGCTTATACCGAGTGGAGGAAATATAATTTTTTTTCTTATGCTAAATTTGAGACACCATGGAAGAAGGACCAGGTACATACATACAAGGGTGAGTATGAGTATACATCGGAATTGTATTGTAGCCTTATGTTTTGTGAACATTTTGTTCACAAAACATTTTGTGTATCTTTAAAAACAAAGAAAATAGACGATTTTATTTTTTAACATTGTGTTTTAACTGAAACAATAATAAATTAATAATAAAAAATAACAACAGTTAACAAAACTTTAAAAACAAAAAGAAATGTAACGGAAAAACTAATATTGAGTTTTCTCGTTCTAATTCTAATAACAGATTCACATCGCCTAGGCAAGCTAGATGCGAAGCAGGCTGTTTGATTTTGTTCTATGGAGTTTCAGACAGCAATAACCATAGTTTTAGACTTTATCAGCCCAAGCAGAAATGTATTGATAAAGTCTTATTGTCTACCGGCAATATTCCATAAGTGATCAATAGGATTCATTTCGGGACTGCGAGGGGGCCAATTCAATATCTGAATATTTACAGATGGAAAAATGAAAGAATAGTGCTTTTCATTAAGTCACTTTTGTTTCGGGCTTCTGTCATATGTCGTATAATCCGTGTATATTAATATTATACACAGATTATACATAATATAACAGAAGCTTGAAACAAATGACAATCGATGAAAAGTCCTATACACATGAACGATCACACCAATCACATATTTTGTATTTGCTGTTTTTTCCATAAATAACAAACGAGAGAGATAGATTATTAATTATCTGAATAATAAGTGATTGATGTGATCGTTCATGGGTATAGGGCTTTTCATTCACAGTCATTTGTTTCGAGCTTCTGTCATGTGTCACATAATATTAATATACAGTGTGTCAATTTTAAAACTTACAATGGCTATATCTCACGAACAAAAGCTGAAAACGAAAAATACTTGAAACCGTTTCTAGGATAGTAAGGGGGAACTAAAATGACATGAAAGAGAACTCACCCCCATCAACCCCCTAGGCCCCACCCACCACAACCAAAAAAGTTTAAATTGCAAACCCCTACTTGTGATACATCATTGAAAAGGCTATAAAAAATGCTATCCAATGGTATAAATAATATTATACAGGGTGAAGCAATAATTGTGAAACTTTGGCTTAAATGAAAAATTTAATGAGGTTTTGTTGAACTACAAATTTGATAAAAATGTCAATTAAGTAAATGTTCAAAGTGGGTTCCGTTGTTTTGTAAACAATAATAAAGTCTATTTTCAAATTCTGCACGAAATTTGACAAATGTTTTTCTAGTAATAGGGCGACATGCTTGAGTAATTATTTCTCGCAATTTCCCAAGTGACGCAAGTTAGTTTTATAAACAACTGATTTGAGGCAAAAATGGCAAATTAAGTTTTAATTAAAAAAAAGATACGAGCGGACACTTACCATTTAAAATAATAGTCCGGGAGATAGCATTACAAATACAAAAGTCATAGTAAGCCAGCTGATATTAACACCCTGTATAATTATTATTTATACCATTGGATAGTACTTTTTATAGTAGGATAGTATATTACTTTTTTCTATGGGGTTACCCTAAATCAGTTGTTTATAAAACTCAACTTGCTTCACTTGGGGAATTGCGAGAAAAAATTACTCAAGCTTGTCGCCCTATTACTAGAACATTTGCTAAATTTCGTGCAGAATTTGAAAATAGGCTGTATTATTGTTTACCAAACAACGGAATTCACATTAAATATTTACTTAATTGACATTTTTAATAAATTTGTAATTCAACAAAACCTTATTAAATTTTTCATTTAAGCCAAAGTTTTACAATTATTGCTTCACCCTGTATAATTATTATTCATACCATTGAATAGCATTTTTTATAGCCTTTTCAATGATGTATCACAAGTAGGGGTTTGCAATTTAAACTTTTTTGGTTGTGATGGGTGGGGCCTAGGGGGTTGATGGGGGTGAGTTCTCTTTCATGTCATTTTAGTTCCCCCTTACTATCCTAGAAACGGTTTCAAGCATTTTTCGATATCAGCTTTTGTTCG
This sequence comes from Diabrotica virgifera virgifera, assembly GCF_917563875.1. Classification (NCBI taxonomy): domain Eukaryota; kingdom Metazoa; phylum Arthropoda; class Insecta; order Coleoptera; family Chrysomelidae; genus Diabrotica; species Diabrotica virgifera. Next base: position 40,029,069 of record NC_065445.1, on the reverse strand, counting down.
TGAGATATAGCCATTGTAAGTTTTAAAATTGACACACTGTATCTACGTCATACGTTATTGGTATTGCCAATGATACAAACCGAAGACGTATGACGTAGATATATTAATATTAGGTGACACATGACAGAAGCTCGAAACAAATGACAATCGATGAAAAGCCCTATTCTTTCATTTTTCCGACTGTACCTCACTGAAATATTGAGTAAATACACCAAATCCGTTCTTGCTGTCAAGGAAATTCCATCCCAAAACATCACAGAGCCTCCATTAAACAATCTCGTCTCTCTTATGTTGCGTTGTGCATACCGTTCACCTGGTCGACAAATAATTCTAATACATAAGTGCCGATCAGAACCGTTTACGTTATACATTATGTGTATTTCTGTTTTTTTTTTAAGTTTTGTTAACTGTTGTTATTTTTTATTGTTAATTTAGTATTGGTTCCGTTCAAACACATGTTAAAGAATAAAACGGTAATTTTCTTCGTTTTTAAAGATATCAGGGATATTCAAAAACAAAATGTTCACAAAACATAACACTACGACAAGATTTTAACGTGTGCCCACCCTCGTGCCTTGTCCTCCCAACAGAGTGTCTCAAACTTAACATAAGAAAGCCATTTTATTTCTTCCATCCGGTATAAGCCCAAAAGATAAGTTTTAGTGAACCTTTGCCCAAATCTGTACATACCAAAGAAAAATCAAAAATAATAAAAAAACATTAGCGGAATCCATACATTCGATACAACGTATCGAAGTATGTGTAAAATGTGTAAATAAAATTAAATTTCTAGTATTCTGTAATCAATTGAAAACAAATAATACACTTGCTGATAAATTACCTATTTCATGGAATACCGTTAATTTTACGTGATTGTTACTCACGTTTTATTATGTCATAGGCGACAAATGCGATGATTTAAACAAATCAGGAGCAACAACAATGAAACAGTTTATTTTAAAGATAAAACAAACTACTGCAAATTGTATATATTCACCTTTAAGCTCTGATATACGTATTAGTATTAGTAATCTCCTTGCAATATTTTGTAAAAAGAGAAATGTCAAAGGTCGAAAGATCGAACTATGTATAATATTATAATTTATTTTTATTTATTTGAAAGCGTGTATCTTATCTTGATAAACTTTGATACAGTTGAGAGATACATAAGATTGACACTGTTAGACCTAGACAAGGCGAAAACGGCGGGTTCGCTGGAAAAAAATATTCCCATGAGATTTTTTTGCATAATCATATTCGTGAGACATCCCAGAATAAGGTTCAAGAAGTCGTCCACGTGAAAAGTGGTCCAAATTTTTTTTTCAATTTGTTTTTAATCAAATTGCAAAAATCAACATTTTCGGCCCGGGCACATTTTTTTTACATTTATTGGACCATTCTGGACAAAAAACGTCTCTTATAATTTTTCTCTAAAGTTGCTCGTTTTCGAGTTATAAGAAATTTAAAATTGAAAAAAACGAAAAATGGCGATTTTTAAGGCTTAATAACTCGGTTAAAAATTATTATTATGAAATTCAGAAAGTGACCGAATCAAAGATTAAAGCCTCCACTACATGATCCTGAAGAAATTTGTATCATTAATGTATTACTAAGGTGTTATTTTTAATTATTAATGATGAGCCGTAAGATCGTATTGACGCGGCTGTAAAGTGAGTGCGAGTAAGATGCAGCATTGACTGCCGGAATGGCATCTCTCTCGCACTCATCATTGCCGGCCGCCTAATACGTGATAATATCGCTCATTATTTTTACTTAAAAATAACAGCTTAGTGATAAAATAATGACAAAAATTTCTTCAGGATCTTATCCTCCTCAGTCCATAGGTCCAGCCAGCTGGACAATGTTTACTAATTTATTACACGGTGACTATTCGGGTTGGGCATCGCTGCGTCCTATATTGCAGCTTATTGGACTTCCTATTTATCAGTCAAATTTACTCATTTAAAAAATTCGACAACAGCGCCTACCTCAGTAGTTTGTTGGTACATGTGGTGAAACTTTTTAAGTTATGATGATGGCACCACAAAAATACTGTACGTTGTAGTGTTTTTCTGTACATTAAAGTATTGATTGTTTTAATGTATGTTACTTGATGATTGGACGTATTTGTGGTAAATTTATATTTGAAAATAATTACAACTGGACACGTTAGCGGTCCTCTAAACTTTTTGTCCAGCATTTTGGACATTGGGACTTAGTTAGCCAAATATGTTACCATACTCACATTTTTTAAGTTTAGTTACAGATAGTAAAATGATATTGATGGAAAGTGCATTGGAGGCTATTTTGACAGATAACGATGTTTTCGTCAGTGAAGATAATGATAATGATCAAAGGAAATGGATTTATAGGAATTTAAGCTCTATGTTGGAAGGTCACTAGCTCTAGGTGGCAAGCCTGCAAGTGGGGGAGAAGCTAGTGCGTCTATTTCAAGAAAACTGGAGACATCTGAAGATGAAGTGCCCATAATTCCTGTAAAAAGATCTACAGTTTTCCAGTTACTGCCTATAGATGTAAGAAAAACCAGTAATGACCATTTGCCAATATGCTCTGTCAGCAATAGAAATTCTTATCGCGTTGCCTAAACCTCTTGAATGCACTAAGAAGACGAGATTCTTTTGTACAAAAAGCAAAATATATGTGTATTTCTCCTGAACCAGAATGTTTTTTCAGTTTCATACTTAAATTATATGAAAGCTAAGTCCTGATGTCCATTATGCTGGACCTGTCATATTATGTCTGTCAAATAATTGTTTTATAGTTTTTATAGATTTCCGTTTATTGTTTTCACAAATGAGGCGAGAAAATAGAAAATATTGTTAAAATAATAAAAACTTTTTTCTTGGGGCTGAAGAGGTTATAGGGCGGCTTTAAACTTTTATTTGATCACTTTCTGACCTCATGATGTTATAAGCACCTCCTTTTGAGTAAGTTTGTACAAAAAAATTGAATCGGAATAATTTCACTAACGGGGGCGACGATAAATCCTGGACTATAGCGCTAATTGTTAATAATTAAAAATAGCAGCTTTGTAATAAAATAATCACAAAAATCTCTTCAGGACCTTGAAGAAGGGGTTTGAAACTTGATGTGGTCATTTTTTGAATTTCATAATAATAATTTTTAATCGAGTTATTAAGCCTTGAAAATGGCTTTTTTCGCATTTTTCAAATTTTTAATCGCGTATAACTCGACAACAACCAATTTTAGAGAAAAATGACACGGGACTATTTTTGCTCAAAATGACCAAAATTATCTAAAAAAAAATTGTTCGAAATGAAAAAATTATTTTTGTGAATTTGTTAAAAAAATTGTTTAAACAATTTTTCGACTGCGGCACAGCCCGGCACCCTGTGGATATGTTATAAGGACCTCTTTTTGAGTAAGTTTGTGCAAAAAAAATCGAATTGGAATAATTTCGCTAGCGGGGGCGACGATACTGCCCGGTCTATATGGGATAGAGATAGAAGTGCAGATATACGACGAAGATGCAAGGTGGACAACGTTAAAAACTGGGTGAAAAACAGAAGAGTAGACTGGAACGACTACATAAGCCGAATTACAACAAATAGAGTAGTAAGGACGGCGGGAGACGGTTCCACAAGAGGAAGACGTTCAGTGGGAAGACCACGAAAACGATGGAATGACAACTTACTGGAGGCACATTGAAAAACAGACAGTTCTGTCTACACAAAAAGAAGAAGAAGAAGAAAAACTTTCATAGGCAAAATACCAAATAATTAGAGAAATATCCGCTTGCAACTATCATCCTCTTCTATTATAAACTGCTTAATTTAAACTCTCAACACAAACAAAAATCAGAGAAGATTGCTGGAAATGAAAAGAAAACGATAACACCGAGAAAACTGGGAAAACTCAAACACAACACTAAAATGCGCCAAATAGAGGTCACGGTGTCCTTTTCAATTCTGATGGACAAACTCAATGGTTTCTTATGGATTTTTGGCTGCTGATTACGAATTTCGAGGGTGGATTTCGATCCGAGTGGTCAAAAAATTGTTATAAACAATTTAATTGTTTATAAGGCTCTGGCTAATAAACTAAATGAGATAAAAAAAAATGTTTCAAATAAAATTTGTTCCTTAATAAAAAACGAAGAAAAAAACGTTTACTAAACTTAAATCCAAAAATTAGAACTGGAGATATTGTAAAATTAGTGCACAATGCAAATTGCAAAATAAGTATTTTTCGAAGCTTTATCGATCGTAACTCGGCTTCTACGCAAGCAAATGAGCCTTAGAAGGTCTCATTTTAAAGCTTAATTAATAGGCTTCCAAATAAAGTTTGTTAAATTGTGACTGCACGCCGGGGTTTGTACTAGTTGGGTCAGAGAGCACATGTGGCTCCTGATGAGAGACTAATAAGTTTCGAAACCGGTAGAGGTGCTTGCTGCACTCTCTGATTGAACTGGAATAATGATGCGGCTGTAGTTTCGTGTTGCAACGAAATTGAAAATGGTTATTCATTTTTGATTTGTTAAATTACTTTATCTTCATTTGTTTTGAAGTTATATACCCGTTTGAAGTTATAATTTTCTTAAAAAAATTGTACATTAATTTGTTTATAAGGGTTTCGAGCAAATTTGAGCTATAAACATTTATACTTTAATTAACAATAACGATAGAAGAACTCAGAAGGAAAAATTTAAGCTTATGAACATGTTCGTAAGTTTATTTTTGGCCAAGATATCGACATTTTGGCTACGAATTTCGTCACTTACTTGACTGTGAGCCGATCTTGCGCCTCATAGCGCGCCATTAAAATATCGAGATCTTGGCCAAAAATAAACTAACGTAAATTTTCATAAGCTCAAATTGTTCCTTTTGAGTTCTTATACCAATATTGTTAATTAAAGTATAAACGTTTATAGCTCAAATTTGCTTGAAACCCTTATAAACAAATGAAGATAAAGTAATTTAACAAACTTTGTTTGGAAGCCTATTAATGAAGCTTTAAAATGAGACCTTCTAAGGGCCATTTGCATGTGTAGAAGCCGAGTTACGATCGATAAAGCTTCGAAAAATACTTATTTTGCAATTTGCAAGTTGCATTGTGCACTAATTTTACAATATCTCGAGTTATAATTGTTGAGAATAAACCGTTGAGTTTGTCCATCAGAATTGAAAAGGACACGGTGACCTCTCTGGCGCCTAGACTATAACAACCAAAGTGGTAACAAAAAAACTGAATGAAATTATAACAATAGCAGAAGAACAACAAGATTTTAGGTCGGGAAGATCATGGACTGTAGTTATATTTTTAATGAAGTAAGTGCAAGAGAAATCATTAGAATACAACAAATCGGCATAATTTATGTTTCGTGGAACTTAAGAAGGCATTCGACAGGGTCAAATTAAAGGACGTTATCTACAAGAAATATACCTGGATACCAAATGGGAAAAAACAACAAACTAACCTGCTATACAGACGACGCAATACTATTCTCTCAATTAAAGATGATGAAGATCAAGTGAATAGAACAGAGTCGCAGGTTGCCTGAATGAAACAACACGAAGAAATAAAAATATCGGGAAAAAAATGAAAGGCAGAATTTACAAAACAGCCATCCATCAGACCGATAATTACATACGCGGAAGAATCACGACCTGGCACAGAGAGGACAAAAATAATGCTAGAAACAGCAGAGAATAAAAACCCTTAGAAAAATCGATGGTAAGACACTATGGGACAGCGCTAGAATTACATATACCTATAAGACATTAATGTAAGGTGGAGAACATTAAAAACAGAAGAGTAGAATGGAACTAACATAGAAGCCGAATGACAACAAATATAGTAGTAAGGACGGCGAGAGACGGTTTCCTAATAGGAAGACGATCAGTGGGAAGACCACGAAAAAGATGGAATGACAACTTACTGGAGACACATTGAAAAACAGACAGAGTCATATCTACACAACGAAAAAAGAAGAAGGTGGTACCCAGGTACTTAAAGTAGCATTATAAATTGAATCGGTGAGTTCGAGAACCGTACAAGTCCAAAATTTGACATTTTAAAGTAAAATAGCAATTTTGTTTAAAATTTACCGTACTACAAACGTAGCCGTTAACGTAGCACAGCTGATTGTGTCGTGCATGAGGAGAAAAACCGTACATGTCCGGGACTTGTACGGGTTTTCACCTCAACAATAAAATAGTGGTCCATATAATATGTATATCATTATTTTCCAATAAGAGGCCATTCGTTCTTGCCTTGTGACCGGGATTTTGGTTGTGCAAAACGGACTTTCAGAAAACATGATCGAATTTACACTCCAGAAGAATACGATGACTTAATAAGGACTTCCAGAACAAGGCAACCATTTACTGGGAAGCAAATCCGATACACTGATATTACTGATTTTAAGAACTGGTGACCTGATTACTATAAAAAACGTGTAACTCTCGAGGTACTAGTTCCAACAAAGAAACATTTGCTGTGTCAAACTATAGGGAGTTCCTGTATGACAGTTCAAAGCCGGGATATGTTAAAACCATATAGATGGTTTACACTCCCATACTTTTAAATTGCTCAAAGAACATAAGAACAGTCCACCTTTGCCCACTAGTAAGGAATATAAAGTTATAAAGAACCAGTTCCAATTAATGAAAAAAAATCCTGGACATCCAATCCTGAAAGCATAAATTCTGACAATAAAGATTAAGTGATTGAGATAACAGTTTTGATATTATGTATTAAATAAATGTTAAATAAGTGAAGAAATGTTTACCTATTTCTTTTCGTATATAGGGTTGAGTTCAAAAACCATACAAGTCCATCCTCCATTTTGATCTGTCATTGGTAGTCCATTTTATTTTCTGAAAAACTACCATTAAAAACACACTGAGTCTATATTGAGTAGTTTCAGTGTTAAAAGGTTTTTATTGATTTTCTCGGAACGCAGATTTTGGACATGTACGGTTTTCGAACTCACCGATTCAATTATTGTTGGACTCGTGCATCGACTAATCTTGTTTCTTGTTTGTTCGTGATACTTTAGTATAATCTCGTTTAAATTTATTTCATCAACGTTATAACTGAGAAAAGTCCGTACTATAAGATCATTTTTTATAAATACAAGCTATTAAACTAAATTCTTCTTAGAATAACGTTAGACGTTTTTATCGGACATATTAAACTAATTTTTTTTTGGGTTCAACGCAACTTGGATGCAACCTACACACCATCAAACAAAGCGATCAACGGAATATGTAAATAAGGGGTGTTGTGAAGAGCTGCTCACCTTGGATCAATTTGAATCATTAAGGGCCATTTGATCTAGTACTTAAGGCTATTAGATTTCTTTATGTAAAGACACTAAAAATCACTAGTGAGGAATATGATATGAAACTAAACAAACGTAGGTCTAAAGTTATGACAAGTAGTAAATAGCTGTTTTAATAAAATACCGGTTGAAAACTAGATTCATCTGCAGTGAAGTTTTAAATCACGGAAATAACAATCTTTCCAAGACACTCTTGGATGCAGCTAGTTAACAACTGCTTTTGATAAATTTGATGACAACAATATACAGAGAGAGTCTGTAAAGTGGAATAAATTCAATATCTCAAATACTAATTGTTTTTTTGGAAAATGCTCAGACCCGTCGATTAGTATTTCAAATTGTCCTTTTTGACATTCAATAATAATGTATACAGGGTGTCCCAATTTAGAGATATGACGTCATCGTCGATTTTCTTAAATGGCAACACTGTCATTTTGATAGCTAATTTGATAGGGTTTGTAAAGTTATACATAACTGCAAAATATCAAATTTTTTTCTCTACCATTTACAAGATAATAGAAAATAACAAAGTTATATCTGTAATTTGGAATATATTCAATAATTAAAATACTAACTGTTTTTTTGAAAAATGCTCAGACCCATCGATTAGTATATCAAATTGTCCTTTTTGACATATAATAATAATGTATACAGGGTGTCCCAATTTAGAGATATGACGTCATCGTTGATTTTCTTAAATGGCAACACTGTCATTTTGATAGCTATTTTGATAGGGTGTGTAAAGTTATACACAACTGCAAAATTTCAAATTTGTATTCTCTACCATTTAGATGATAATAAAAAATAACCAAGTTATGAAAAAGAAGTAATCAACTAATAATTGAATTTAATTATTTCAATAAATTAAGCAAAAACTCATAATGTTGCCCTCAATTATTGTCAAATTGTCAATGGGCAACGTTATGAGCATTTGCTTAATTGAAATAAATAAATTCAATTATTATTTGATTACTTCTTGTTCTTCATAACTTTGTTATTTTTTATTATCTTGTAAATGGTAGGGAATAAAATTTTGAAATTTTTCAGATGTGTATAACTTTACACACGCTATCAAAATAGCTATCAAAATGATAGTGTTGCCATTTAAGAAAATCAACGATGACGTCATATCTCTAAATTGGGACACCCTGTATACATTATTATTATATGTCAAAAATGACAATTTGATATACTAATCGACGGGTCTGAGCATTTTTCAAAAAAACAGTTAGTATTTTAATTATTGAATATATTCCAAATTACAGATATAACTTTGTTATTTTCTATTATCTTGTAAATGGTAGAGAATAAAAATTTGATATTTTGCAGTTATGTATAACTTTACAAACCCTATCAAATTAGCTATCAAAATGACAGTGTTGCCATTTAAGAAAATCGACGATGACGTCATATCTCTAAATTGGGACAACCTGTATACATTTTTATTGAATGTCAAAAAGGACAATTTGAAATACTAATCGACGGGTCTGAGCATTTTCCAAAAAAACAATTAGTATTTGAGATATTGAATTTATTCCACTTTACAGACTCTCTCTGTATATGCAATAATAGATATGCAAAATAATTAAATGTCATTTTTTACTTAAAAAAAGATACAGTGTAAAAGGTATACATATGGAATAAAATTATTTGTGTCCTTGTTTTAAAAAGTTTAGTAAACTAATGTCATGTAAGGAGTATTAAGAATAATACAGGGTGAAATTTTGAAATTATAAAGTATGGAAACCACTTATGGAATAAAATTGTTTGTGTCCTTATTTTAGAAAATTGTAAAAAATACTGGGACTAGTGATGTAAAATTTCCGGGAAGATTCGAACGCCAGAAAGTTTCCGGAAACTTTCCAGAAATATTGGAAACTTTAGGAAACTTATGGAAATATTGAATTTTTATTTAAATTCTTCTTACAAATCAGTAGTTAGCTTTATTTATTGTTGTAGTATTCAAGTATTCCGACTACAGAAAAAATCTGATAAAAATTAAACGTCCAAAAATACCTACTTAAAATTTAATTAACTTAATTAATACTCTGAATATTTGTTATTGGTCATTTTAATTAAAACTAAAAGTTATTTTATTTAAAAAAATTTTAAAATAAAAAAGATAACAAAAAAAACCAAAATTGATTACATATGAACTTAATTTGGGTAATCTGTATTCCTATATAGTATTAAAGCAGGAACTTTTTTCTTAGCCAACCTCCGATAGAAGAAGGAACTGCAAAAACAAGAAGAAGAAGAAGAAGAAGAAGAAGAAAAATAAGAAGAAGAAGAAAAATAAGAAGAAGAAGAAAAATAAGAAGAAAAAGAAGAAGAAGAAGAAGAAGAAAAATAATAATAAGAAGAAGTTGTACAACGCTTCCTCTTTATGGGCCAAGAGCTAGGCAACGTCGGGAAAAAAAGTATTTTAAGACAACTGGTTCTTTAATATATTATTCCCTATGCTTCCTCGAACACCGTACCGGCCATCTGGCTACTGATACAGGTTGCGTTCATTACTGCGCAGCAGACATTGCTTTTTAAACATTACATATTAGAAACATGAACTATAATGGCCAGACATTTCTGTGGTTTAAAAAGTAATGACAAAAAAATTTTTATCCTAAAATAATTTAAATTCAATATACAGGGTGATTGATGAGAGTGATAAAGCTCAGTAGATCCGCTATAGTAATAGATAGCAATAAAAGTTAATAACAAAAATTGTAGCCAACTTTCAGCTTCACATTATGAAATTAGTTAGAATGTTACAGGGTGTTCGATAACATAGTGGCAGACCAAACTTTTGTTTTTTTTAAATGGAACACTATATTTTATTTTATATTCGAAATCCTCTTAACTTCCCCATCACAAAAATATAAAGGTTTGTTATGCTATATAGGGCTTTTACAAAGTTATAACCAATTTTTTATGAAAATCGTAACAAGTTCAGCTCCCTGTATAAATAAAAATAAGCACAACAGCAATGGTTTATTGGTGCCATATTTTTTTGTTGATTCTGAAAATTTTTAAGAATTGTTGATATTGGTAATTTTCCTTATATCGAATACAGAGTGAGTCAAAACGCAAGTACATTCTTTTCTCAGAAATTTTAAATGGAACCCTGTATTTTATATCACTATCGAAAAGTATCATTACCGTACTTTAATTTTTGTATAATATTCCCTATGCCTAAGTTTGTTAGTTTTCGAGATATTTTCATTTTTCAGAGCAAGTTATTAATTAGGGTGTTCTATTTAAAATTACTGAGAAAATAATGTACTTGCGTTTTGACTCACCCTGTATTCGATATAAAGAAAATTAGCAATATCAATATTAGCAATATAGACAATCAACAAAAAATATGATACCAATAAACCATTGCTGTTGTGCTTATTTTTATTTATACAAAGTGCTGAACTTATTACGATTTTCATAGAACATTGGTTATAACTTTGTAAATACCCTGTATAACATAACAAACCTTTATATTTTTGTTATGGGGAAGTTAAGAAGATTTCGAATATAAAATAAAATATGGGGTGTTCTATTTAAAAAAACAAAAGTTTGGTCTGCCACTATATTATCGAACACCCTGTAACATTATAACTAGTTTTGTAATGTGAAACTCAAAGTTGACTACAACTTTTGTTATTAACTTTTATTGCTATCTATTACTATAGCGGATCTACTAAGTTTTATCACACTAATCAATTACCCTGATTTGGTATTTACCTGTACAGGTGTGCTGCGCAGTAATGAACGCAACCTGTATCAGCAGCCAGATGGCCGGTACGGTGTTCGAGGAAGCATAGGGAACAATATATGGAAGAATCAGCTGTCTTAAAATACTTTCTCGAAAACGTTGCTAGCTCTTAAACCATTACTCTCTCTGTCTTCTTTAAGAGGAAACAGTAGCGATCAACAGGTAGCGAAAACGCGTTCCAAGATTGCGGCTGTAATTTTGAATATTTTTTCGAGATATTTGGCACACGTATTCGTAATATAATAAAGAATGGCGGTACAGAGCCCAATTTGAAAAATATATTAATATGTGGAAATTACTATGTAATATTATTTAATAATATTACATTAATATACTTAATTTTTACTATGTAATATAATTACAATATTAAAAAAACGAGCCTGTACCGCCATTAAGAAGAACAAAAAAATACACTTTCTTCAAATAAACTTTTTATCCCATGACTAGATTTTGTGTCATTTTGGAACTACTAACGAAATAAAAAATTTTAGTAGTTCCAAAATGACACAAAATCTAGGCATCGGATAAAAAAGTTTATTTGAAGAAAGTGTATTTTTTTATTCTTCTTAATGGCGGTACAGGCTCGTTTTTTTAATATTGTATTTAATTACAGAGTAATATCCACATATTAATATATTTTTCAAATTGGGCTCTGTACCGCCATTCTTTATTATATTACGAATACGTGTGCCAAATATCTCGAAAAAATATTCAAAATTACGGCCGCAATCTTGGAACACGTTTTTGCTACCTGTTGATCGCTACTGTATCACCTTAATACCAAAAATGTTTTCTATAGCTGTGCATCGATCACTAATGTAGGATGTAGTCATGAATATGACAATATTGTTCATAGCGTGTATGTAGATACGTAGTTTTTTAATTTTACGATTCTAATTATGACTGTTTTTGTGTTGTAGTTCCGGTTTTATGCATATTATTAAGTCATGTGATAATACTACATAATAGGATATATTTATAAACATATTTCGTGGGATCGTTTCGTATTTGTTCATTATCTCTTATTATTCTAGGCAAGGAACCATTTTGAAACATAAAAATTACTGGGGGGTGATTGGTACAGTACGTTGTAACGAAATATATAACAAATCCACAAGGAAAAAATTTTTCGTAGCCGGCTTTATACCTCTTTTTCTTGTCGTTTCCCCATTATTGAGGATCGTGATTTCTTCCAATATTCCTAACAATCTTTCCCCATTGGTCTCTATCTTCAGCTGCTCAAGAGCTCCGCAGAATGAGTTTCCAGCTGAATGCTTTATTTGGTCAGACCATCTAGTTGGTGATCGTCCTCTTGATCTTCCCCCCGGAACGTTTCCAGAAACAATTAATCTCTCCAAACTGTCGCCACCTCTGCGAACCACGTGACCAAAGAATTGCAGAATTCGTTGCAGACATATTGTGGACAGCCATTTTTTTAATATTGAGTTGGTTTAGAATGGAAACGCTTGTCCTATGAGCTGTCCAAGGTATGCGCAGCATTCTTCTCCAGCACCACATCTCAAAGGCGCTCGCATGCGCGAAGAGTCCAAGTCTCTGCTCCGTATAGAAATATTGAGAATACAAGGGCATTTGCCAGTCTCATCTTAATATTTGAGAGATAGATCTGTCTTTCCAAACTTTAGTTAGGCGACTCATCCCATTTTTTGCTATACCAATACGTCTCCGAACTTCTGCTTCACAGTTACCATCGTTAGTTATACTAGACCCGAGATAGATAAAGGTGTTTACTATCTGGTATTCCTGTAACATGTTAGTCAGTTGAATAGTGTCGAATCTGTCGACCACCATTATTTTTGTCTTAGCTTTATTGATTTTCAGACCAACTTTATTGCGTTCGCACTTAACTCTCCGCAGAAGATCAAACATTTCTTGCTCATTTGCTGCTATAAGTGTAGTGTCATCAGCAAATCTTAAATTGGAGATTTTCCTACCAGCTACTGTTACTCCACCGGCCCATCCTTCTAAAACCATCCTCATGACATGTTCACCATAAATGTGAAATAAGTTAGGTGACAACACGCATCCTTGTCTAACACCTCTCTCGGTCTTGAATTGGTTTGAGAACTTTTGATCTAGTCGTACTGTCGCTATTTTAGACTGGTACAGAGTACAGATTTTTAATAAGTGTCACCAGGTGCATTGGTGCGCCCATTTCTATTAAAATTGACCACAGATTTATCCAGCTTACACAACCAAATGCCTTTTGGTAGTCAACGAAGCATATAATCATAGGTACTTGAAATTCTCTAGACTGTTCAATGAGTTGTCTCAGGTTCAGGATTTGTTCCCTTGTACCTTTACCCTTTACAAACCCCGCTTGTTCCTGAGGTATTTGGTAATGTAGATAGGTTTTTAATCTGTTTTTGATGATATGCAACAAGATTTTACTAGCATGTGTTATTAGTGACAGTGTGCGGTAGTTTTCACATCTAGTAGTAGTTCCTTTTTTGTGTAGTGGGATATAAATTGAGGTACACCAATCAGATGGCCATTTTCCTGAATTCCAAACAGCGACACAGATAGAATGGGTAATATGTAATCCTTTGCTTTATACCATATATCACAAAAAATTAATTAAAATCCTTTATAAAAGGTATATAATTTATTAAAATTCCTTAAAAAGTGCTACATCACATATGCAGAACGTTTTCGATCTTAATACAGATCATCATCAGTGTTGAACAGGATGTTCTCATGCTAAGCCACCAAAAGAGAAAATATATGGGTTAAGACCCTTTAAAATGATACAGTCATGGAAACATTGACAAAAATTGTTGTAAAAAACATGAATGTTATAAATAATATTAGATTAAGCACCGGGCACCATTTGACCGTCACATGAGTTGGACACGTTCTGAGGTTCAGCTACCTCATATCTTGAACGGTCGATGGCAATTCAGTTTTTGTCAATGTTTCCATGACTGTATCATTTTAAAGGGTCTTTGCCCATTATATTTTCAATTTTGGTGGCGTGGTGACGTAATCTATGATTTTTTTAAATGGGAATAGGGGTCGTGTGGCACCTCATTTTAAAGGGTGTTCAATTCTCTATACTCTATACAGTAATATAAACATTATTATCATTCTTTATACAGGGTGGCCAAAATAATAATTTTTGAATTAAATTAATTGACGAAAAAAGAAGATTGTATGCAATTTATTTAATTTTTTTTTAACTCCTTTATGCTGCAATCTATCAGTAATGACAATAAGCGTCTTTGTTGATAAATGATTATGACATGTACACCCTCCATTAAGCACCCTGTTTTATAATGTAGCTATTGCTAACTTTGTGGCATTACCTCTAATATTTACAATATGTTATTATTTACAAAAATGTGTATATTACTAATTACTTAAACCTATTAATTAAGTCTCTTGGTTTGAATTTTTTTTTAATCTTCTTTCTTCATGTTCATGTAAGTCTTCAAACAACCGCTTATTTAACTCAAAATACATTCTATCGCCGTCAGAAAATAGAAAAAAATGTTTATTTGGCAAATAAACATTGCTTTTCGCTTAAATTAAATGTTCAAACTGCCAAGAGGTAGGTGGGAGGCTGTTTGTGATTTAATTTAAGCGAAAAGAAATGTTTATTTGTGAAATAAACATTTTTTTCTATTTACTGACAGCCATACAATGTATTTTGAGTTAAATAAATTACATACATTCTTCTTTTTGCGTCAATTAATTTAATTCAAAAATTATTTTTTTGGACACCCTGTATAAATAATGAATTATCGTTTATATTACTGAATAGAGGATTGAACACCCTTGCAAATGAGGTGCCACACGACCCCTATTCCCATTTGAAAAAATCATTGATTACGTCATCACGCTCAGATGGATGATGTCACTAGTATGAAATATATGCCAAATAATTGTAATTTAAAAATAAAATTCGACCTGTTTCAGGATTTTTCTCCAAAGTCGTCCATTTTAAAGAAAATGAATTTATTTCATAATTTAGATCCTCTCTATGTATACCTTTTAAAAAGGATTTTAACAAGTTTTTTTTAAATATATAACGTTGTAACGCCTCCTTGTTTGCTTAATTATTGCGAGTTTTTTTTAGCTTGAGTAGCTAAAGCAACCTGGAAGCAACAGAGAAATACAGACCGAATGATATCAAACGATAAGTACGACCTAGTGTCGAACCTAGTCTAAGTACCTCTTTTTCCTCTTTTTGAGTAATTTTGTGCAAAAAAATCGAATCGGAATAATTTCACTCACGGGGGCGACGATATATCCTGGACTATAGCGCTAATTCTTAATAATTAAAAATAACAGCTTTGTAATAAAATAATGACAAAAAGCTCTTCAGGACCTTGAAGAAGGGGTTTGAAAATTGATTTGGTCACTTTTGGAATTTCATAATAATAATTTTTAATCGAGTTATTAAGCCTTGAAAATGGCCATTTTCGCATTTTTCAAATTTTTAATCGCATATAACTCGACAACAGTCAATTTTAGAGAAAAATGACAAGAGACCTATTTTACTCAGAATGACCCAAATAATCTAAAAAAAAATTGTTCGAAATGAAAAAATTATTTTTGTGAATTTGTTTAAAAAAAATTGTTTAAACAATTTTTCGACCACGGCACCGCCCGGCACCCTTTGGATATATTATAAGGACCTCTTTTTGAGTAAGTTTGCGCAAAAAAATCGAATCAGAATAATTTCGCTAACGGGGGCGACGATACTGTCCGGTCTAAATCCATTTGGATGATTTTAAGTTTTTAACAACGAAGTTTTTACTTCTCTGTAAGTTTTTTTATAACGATCTTAACTACTGGACTTTCACTTTTAATTTGTGCTTAAAATATTGAATTTCTATAAAAAAAATCATTACCAAAAGTAAAATAATACAAGGTGACAGGAAGCGATTATCTAGGGTAATTTCGATTGTCGAAGACCTCTCCTTCAACCACCTGTCCATTCACTGACCACCCCTTCGCACACGAAGGGGAGGATAGATGTTTTGTATCAACAAAACGATCAAAGGTGCATTTTTCGGTTCAGTGATTTTTCTGGTTATTATGCCGATAATAACAGTAATGGGTAATGGGATAAATTAAAATGGGAAAAAGCAATTTTTAGGGTTGTTGATTAAGCGCAATGGGGTGAATAACAAATTGCCACTCGCCAGATTAGGAAACAATGAATAAATGTTTTTCTGATGAATATATACAGAGTGAGTTTTTAGTGCCACATTATAATATAATGTACCACAGAATATCCAAAAAAATGATTTAGAAAATGGTAATTTATCCATTTTGTGTGGATGGCCGTCGCTCAGCGTAGAGTTGCACAAGTTTGACTTGAATGTTTGAACTTGACTTGAGTTTGGACTTAATTTCAAGTCAAACTCAAGTCAATCCTTCCGACAAATAATTCAAGTCAAGTCAAACTGGTCAATCGTACAGGTTTGAAAATTCAAACTGTTTGTCAAACTAGTTTGAAAGAGTTTGAACACAGTAGATATACTTTTTTGTCGAGATTGACATGTTAGTTGCCAATTAAGATAAGAAAATTAATAATACAATGAGTGCCACATAAAAGTAACTTAATACAGGAAGCGATTATAATCAAAATAGGGTCGTAAATTTAAATTTCTTTAACATTATTCCTGTATGCTTAGAACTGCTTGCTGGCAAGTTCCGTTTTATCGATATAACTTTAGGATAGGTAAAGGTAACACCATCTTTAGCATAGGTGAAAAACTGAAAAGTAATTGGTATTTGCTTAGTAAAAATTTTTTGTAACGGCATGCGTTTTCACGGTACAGGGCGTTGAAGAACAAAAAATTTTACACATTTTTTACGATTTTGCCGAAACTACTGGCAACATCGTATATTATTCGTTATACAAAAATTTTTACTAAGCAAATTCAATTATTATTTTCCAGTTTTTCACCTATGCTAGAGACGGTGTTACCTTTTTCTGAAACACCTTTCTGATTCAAACTTTCTGCATTCAAACTCTTTATGATGACAGAATCGAACAGCGTGAAGCCAGTGGGGCCGTATGAAAACCCATGTTACCGGAAAGTCAAGAACTTTGCCTTCAACACTTTAAATAAATAGTACAACCTGGACCTATATTGTCTAAACCTTCTGGGCGCTCGGTAGAGCGCATACAACCGAGTTGAGTGACGCATAGCTCCTCTCAGCAAACGTCTGTCAGACGTCATCTTGCCGTATGAACATTTTGGTTCTCATCTCGACCAAAAAGGAAATACAATTATTGATGAAAATTTGGAAAAACTTAATTTTTAGCACGCTGGGGAGACACTTGCCAAATAGAGTTGCACAAGTTTGACTTGAATGTTTGAATTTGAAATATTAAACGGGAGTCTTACAACTTGTAATATGAAGAAATGAATCTACACGGATGGTTTGACTTTCTGTCTGAATAAAGGACTTATTACTCCAAGTTCTCGTTAAGGGAAATACGCAAAATGTCTCCTGTCAAAATTTTCAATGTGTTTTAAATTAAAACTTTTAAATGTAGATATTCATTTTTTTCGAATCCTGAGAAAACTAATAAGTACTCTTGAAAAATTTAAACGCAAAATGAAAGATTGCGTTCGTTATTACCGAGGGCCGAAAGTCCCTTAGAATAAATAAAAAGTTTCTTTTGAATGAAATATTTTCAATTAAAAATAACAGTAAATTTTCCCTGTTATGTTCACCCCTGTAACTTATAAAAATAAACATTAAAGAAGTTTTCAGGGATGTTCGTCCCTCAGAAATAATGTAATCTTTCATTCTGCGTTTAAATTTTTCAAAAATACTTATTAGTTTTTACAGGATTCGAAAAAAATTAATACATTTAAAACACATTGAACATTTTGACAGGCAACATGTTACGCCAATGTTCTTAAGGGTTACAATTTATAATAAAAAAAGACTATTGGGCTTTTCAATAAACAGCTCAAAATAAAATGATTTGGAATTTTTATGACTTTCTTTTATTAAAAAAGGCATTTATTTATCTTAGGGCCAGTTCCAAAAACATCTGGTACCAAGATGTACCAAGTTCCCTCGAAAACACCACAATACAAAAGTATTGCTGTATTATATTCTTTGGTATTTCTTTAAAATTCAAAACTAACCATAGGGTTTTATATTTACAATTTAATTTTTTTTCGGATAGAAGCTACAAATGTTGGGTTTAAATTTAAAAAAAATTAATGTATAAATCGAGGGGTTCGAGCGGAAACCCGATAACTAACAAAACCATTGTTTAGAGATAATCGCGATTAAAGATTTTTGGAGAAGTTTGAAGATTTAAAATCGTCATAGGAAGTTTTATCAAATATTTGTTATAGCCAAATGGTAGAGAATTTAATATTTAGTTAGAATAATTTTAATAAGTTTAATTTATAAAAACGTCTTTACAAAAAAAATAAAACGTGATATTTATCGGGTTTTACCTCGTTGAATGAGTATAACATTTGACTTTATTGGTTTTTATTTTGAATTTTTTTAATTATAAAATAAAAGTTAATTGTATATTATTCCAACAAAAATAAATAAATCTGCATTCTTTTTAGAAAATTAAAAGGTAAAATGTGTTTTCTTCCGATTCTTCTCACATCATTACGTCTGGAATCTGGAATTCGATCTACGATATAATTACCGGTTTTTAAATTTGTTATTCAAGCATGCACCTCTTCTGGAAAATATTTTCTTGGCACATGTTTATCAAATCGGTTTTCTTTGCTTCACTTATTGGAAAGGCACTTTTATACAACTTTCGTAAATTGCCCGGAGTTGGTAAGTCTATGGTTGCTTTTTGGGATGAAATTTGTTTCAGCCTTTTAGGGCGTAGAGTATGAGTTTTTTTTTTAATTCAAACCAATATCTTCTGATATTTTTATTAACTGGTTACCGTTTTCCGCTATTGTCCTCTTTAGAATATCATCCAGTAGAATCACTGTTAGCTACAGCATTTATTATATCATTTGAGAATATACACAGCGTTTTTTAAAAAACTTTTGAAACACTGGAATTCATTCATGGTAAGCTAGTGGAAAGAAACATTTCTTACTAAATGTTCGTTCCTTTCTTTGGGAAGTTTTAGGGACAAGTCTTGTCCAAATTAGTTTAACAGTTATATTGTGCAAAATAAAAAATTTTCTAGACTAAACTACTACTACTAGATTCCAGTAATTTTAAAAGAGTTTCAATAGTCTTCAGACAACTTTTCAGTACACTTAAATTTAAATTTACTACAATTGATTTGCTGTGGTAGCTGGGAAGCTCTGAGTTTGTTTTTCATTATAAATATAGCCCCATTCTAACCGCTTTTTTGTTTTCGTAATATTCAATTGTCAATTTACGCCATCTTTTACTGTGTTTTCGCAGGAAAAAAGTGTGCTGAAATTTAATAAACTATCATATTCTAAAATTCTTTATCGGATTTTCGCATGAATATATTTTGTCAAAATGAACAATTTTGTAATCTTCATCTCCGATAAAATGAATTATCAGTTTTTAACTTAGAAATGTTTCTAATAAAATTAGTAACTTTACACAGGAAAAAAGAAGATAAATTATTCTACCGGATTCTCATATTATAAATATGTTTACAACAAAGTATTTTTATCAGTAAAGGTATATATCGGGTTGGTGTTATTTGAAAATATGAGTTAACGGTTTTTACCATGTTTGTTTTTTATTAGTTATTGTGCATAAAAATGTTAATATCAAATAATAACATTTACCAGTGGTAGGAGACGTGTTTTTACTACAGCATAAATAAAAATACCGGATTTCATAATTTTGGTATTTATCGGGTTTTCGCTCGAACCCCTCGAAATATGCATTAAGCTTTCTTAATTATCCTAACTAGCGCGTTTATTGGGTTTTATTTGTCTGTCTGCGGTTTAAATATCATATCAGCTAACGGACCGTTCAAGTATTTCGTAACGCAGTTGGGGGAGGGGGGGTCAAAAATCTTCAAAAATTGCGTTACGCTATAGTTAAACTCCCATAAGAGTGCGTTACGTAGGGGGGATAAAAATTTTCAAAAATCGCGTTACGTAATACTTGAACGCTCCCTGATACATTTCTATGTTTATTGAAATTTGTCAAAAAAAATTTTTGGACAAAGGCGTAGGCGGTCTCATTTAAAATTGAAAATAAACACGTTGCGTAATATTCAAACTTTTCAAACTGTTTGAAGATGTTTGAATTCAAGTCAAACCTACACATATCGAAATCAAGTCAAGTCAAACTTTTATAAAAAAAGTTTGATTTTCAAGTCAAGTCAAGTTTGTTGAGTAAAATCAAACTAGTTTGACTTGATGCATCTCTAGCTCAGCGGCAAGATTTGCCGCTCATAAATATTGGCAATATCATTTTAACGTCTTCTACTTTAAAATGTATAATATATGTCTGAATTGCCGATATAAATGGGTCAGATTAAATACATTATTAGAAGAATTTACGCAACAACATTTTTGTTGAATTCATTAATATTTTTTGTATTTTGACAACGACACCCGATTTGTGTGTCGAAACGGTAATAAAATCATTTTTTTAGTAAAATCGTGGCTACTTTCCCATCAAAACTAGTTAACTGCAAAAATGTCACAAGAAAATAGCTTCAGAACAATATCCATTTTTTAAGTCAACCGAGTGTTAATAACTCTCACAAACAGTTTGTATACTTGATCAAGCAACGATATAGGTCTGTAATTGTTTAGGTCACATTTGTCCCGTTTTTTGTGTAAGAGTATTACTAGACTCTCGTTGCAGTCTTTAGGGATTTTGCTATTATGAAGGCATCTATTAAATAGCTCTGTTAGTATTGGGACCGTGCAAGTTCGGCAAAGCGACACCTATTTTTACGCTCTGCAACTTTATTCGCACTTTTAATTATATTGGCCAATTATATTAGTCCTGGTTACTGGATAATTGTCAAGGCCATAGTCCAAAAAAATAATAAGAAGAAAAATAAGACTCAGGTTATGTTGTTAAAACGTAAACAATTGTATGTAGTAAATAAAATTAGTTATTAAAATGCAGTACTGCAAGCAAAATACAATTAATTAAATTTACCTTTATATAATAATTGTGGAGTAATATAAATATATAAATGATATCAATATTGTGAAGCAACATATAATTTTTCTTCTTCAATGACAGTAGATATAAAATGTACGGCAATTTGACAATTTCAATTGACAATATGAATTATTTAAGAAAGTTGCAATATTTCTCCGCTATTCGCGCACGATCGTTTCTCAATTCCCTTCCAAGTACTTGCACACCGCGAATAGGAATTCTTACTGTCTGGCTTATTTTCAAAAGCTCGGCAGTTATACAGATCTTTTCAAAATTTTGTCTTCTGTTGATCAATTAGGTTAGCTTTGCGAGCTGTACAAGGTTTTGTAGAAGTCTTTTTTTATATTTGTCTTAAGTTACTTTATATTTATTGTCTTTCTCTTCCTTATTATTGGTGTCTTTGAGGCCTATAGAATCAAAGCCTGATAGATCCATTTTACGAAATTTTTGACGAGAGTAAAGAAACATTAAAAACGTAAATTTCCCAAAAAGTATTCGGCATTTCTTAAGGGGATGGGTACGTAGTTTCTGTTCCAATGCTATTCAAATGGGATTTTTTTTTTTTGAATCCTGAGAAAACTAATAAGTATTGTTGAAAAATTTAAACGCAGAATGAAAGATTACGTTTTTAGCGAGGGTCGAAAGTCCCTGAGAACTTCTATAATGTTTATTTTAATAAGTTACAGAGGTGAAACACTTAGAGAAAATTTAGTGTGATTGTCAATTTCAAATATCTAATTCAAAATAAACTTTTTATTTATTCTAAGGGACTTTGGTCCTAGATAATAATTTAGTCTTTCATTCTGCGTTTAAATTTTTCAAAAATATTTATTGGTTTTTTCAGGATTTGAAAAAAATGAACACAATGTCGGTGATAATATTTTCCAAATATATCTTTGGATAGATTCTATCCATTCCATGGATGGATCTATCCTCCACTTGCACAGGGCCGTATACCTTTCTCAGTATCATTCTCTCGAATGTCAGTTCATAGGTTACTACTGGTCTAATCAATGTTCTGTAGATAGTTGTTTTGGTTCTTAATAACCATCATTAGTTATCAGGCATATATTCCAGAGGTAATTGATAATGTTGTCAGCATACTCAAAATGATCATTAGAACCTGATGGTGTTCCTCTTATCTTTCTTAAGAAGCGTATATTTACAAACAGAAGCAAGTCC